>NW_027472301.1:2500-41553 GCF_965638725.1 Aptenodytes patagonicus | reverse complement strand
TTTCTGTTTTTGGTTTCATTTGCTGCTGTGTTTGGGGGAGGAGAGTTGTTGCTGTTGTGTTTTGAGGAGAAGGGATCTCGTCCTGGTATATTTTGGGGAGGAGAGTGGGTGCTGCACTGTGTCGGGATGGGACGCGAGTTGGTGCTGCATCGTGTTGGGGGTAGGAGAGTGGGTGTTCTCTTTTTGGGATGAGAGCTGGTGCTGCTCTGTTTTGGGGAGAAGGGAGTTGCTGCTCTGTTTTTGGGTTTAGTTGCTGCTCTATTTTGGGTTGAAGGGACTTGCTGCTTTGTTTTTGGGAGAAAAGTTAGTTATCTCTTGGGTAAAATTTTCTGCAGTGTTATGGTGCGAAGGGAGTTGCAGCACTGTTTTGGGGAGAAGAGCTGCTGGTCTGTTTTGTGTAGAACTTGCTACTCCGTTTTCGGTAGAAAAAAAGTTGCTGCTGCATTTGGGGAGAAGCCTTGCTGCTGTGTTTGGGGGTGAAGGAAGTTGCTGGTGTGTTTTGGGGAAAGACTGTTACTGTTCTGGTGTGGTGGAAGAGTTGCTGCTCTGTTTTTGGGTTTAGGTGCCGCTGCAGCCTTTTGGGGAGGAGAGGTGCCGATCTATTTTGGGGTTTAGTTGCTGCTCTGCTTAGGGTTGAAGAGAGTTGTTGTTCTCTTTTTGGGGACGAGAGCGGGTGCTGCACCGCTTTGGGGAGGAGAGCCGGGTGCTGATCTGTTCTGAGGTGAAGGGAGATGCTGCTCCTTTTGGGGGAGAAGGGAGTTGCTGTGCTCTTTTGAGAAGAGTGTTACTACTGTGGTGTGGGGTGAGTTGTTGCTCTGTTTTTGGGTTTAGTTGGTGCTTTGCTTTGGGGAGAAGGGAGTTGCTGCATTGTTTTTGGGAGAAGAATTACTGATCTCTTTGGGTAAATGTTTCTGCACTGTTATGGTGCAAAAGGAGTTGCTGCACCGTTTTGGGGAGGAGAGGTGCCGCTGCACCCTTTTGGGGAGAAGAGAGTTGCTGTATCCGTTTTGGGGGATGTGTTGCTGCGCTGTTTTGGGTGCGAGAGCTGCTGCTGCTCTGTTTTGGGGAGAAGGGAGTTGCTCCTCTGTTTTTGGTGAGAGGGGAGTTGCTGGTGCTCTGTTTTGGGGAAAAGAGTTTGTTCTGCTTTTTTTGGGGGAGAGGAGTTTATGCTCTGTTTTAGGGAGAAGACTTCCTGATCTGTATTTGAGAGAAGACTTGCTACTCTGTACTGAGGAGGAGTTGGTACTTACTTCTGGGGAGAAGAGTTGATGCTGCTCTGTTGTAGGGAGAAGAGTTGCTGCTGTGTTCTTGGGATAAGTGTTGCTGCTCTGCTCCTGGGAGAAGAGTTGCTGCTCTGTTTTGGAGAGAGGAATTGTTGCTTTGGCTTGGGGAGAAGAGTGTTGCTGTTATGGCTTGGGGGGAAGACTTGCTGGTCTGCTTTGGCGAGTAGAGACTTGCTAATGTATTTTGGGAAGAAGAGACCTGCTGCTATATTTTGGGGAGGAGAGAGTTGCTGCTTTCATTTGGGGAGCAGACTGTTGCCGCTCTGTTTTGTGAAGAAGGGAGTTGATGCTTGGTTTAGGGGAGAAAAGTTACTGATCTCTTCTGCGTAGAAGTTGCTGCTCCGTTTTGGTGATAAGGGAGTTGCTGTTCCATTTTGGGGATGAGAGAGTTGGTGCTCTGTTTTGGGGAGGAGAGAGTTGCTGCTTTGCTTGGGGGACGAGGGAGTTGTTGCACCCTTTTGGGGAGAAGAGTTGCTGCTTCAACGTTTTGGGGAGAAGACCTCCTGCTGCACCCTTTTGGGCAGGAGGGATTAGGTGCTGCCCCGTTTTGGGGAGAAGGCAGTTGCTGATATATTTAAGGGAGAAGTGTTGCTGTTCCGTTTTGGGGAGGAGAGAGTTGCTGCTTCAACGTTTTGGGGAGAAGGGAGTTGCTGCTCTTTTTTTGGGTTTACTTGCTGCACCGCTTTGGGGAGGAGAGCTGGTGCTGCACTGCTTTGGGGAGAAGAGATTTGCTGCTTTTTTGGGGGGAGAAAAGTTACTGATCACTTTTGGATAGAAGTTGCTGCTCTGTTATGGTGTGAAGGCAGTTGCTGCACCGTTTTGGGGAGGAGAGCTGCTGCCGCCTCACCGTTTTGGGGAGGAGAGTGTTACTGGTCTGGTGTGGGGGAAGAGTTGTTCCTCTGTTTTTGGGTTTAGTTGCTGCTCTGTTTTGGGATGAATAAAGTTGTTGGTCTGTTTTGGGGAGTAGATATGTTGCTGTTTTGTTTTGGGGAGTAGATATGTTGCTGTACCTGTTTCGGGAGAAGTGTTGTTGCACTGTTTTGGGGAGAAGAGCTGCTCCCGGTCTGTTTTGGGGAGAAGGGAGTTGCTCCTCTGTTTTTGGTGAGAGGGGAGGTGCTTCTGCTTTCTTTTGGGGAGAAGAGGTGCTGATCTGCTCCTGGGTGAAGAGTTACTGCTCTGTTTTAGGGACAAATTGCTGCTCTGGCTTGGGGAGAAGAGTGTTGCTGATATGGCTTGGGGGGAAGACTTGCTGCTATATTTTGGGGAGGAGAGAGTTGCTGCTCTGTTTTGCAGAGAGGGGAGTTGCTGCTTGGGTTTGGGGAGAAAAGTTACTGATCTATTTTGGGTAGAAGTTGCTGCTCCATTTTGGTGAGAAGGGAGTTGCTGCTCTATTTAGGGGCGAAGTGTTGCTGTTCTGTTTTGGGGATGAGAGAGTTGGTGCTTTCTTTTGGGGAGGAGAGTTGCTGCTTTGTTTGGGGGAGGAGGGATTTGCACTATTTTGGGGAGAAGAGTTGCTGAAACACTGTTTTGGGGAGACGGGAGCTGCTGCTGACCTGCTTTGGGGAGAAGAGTTGCTGAAACACCATTTTGGGGAGACGGGAGCTGCTGCTGCCCTGCTTTGGGGAGAAGAGTTGCTGAAACACCATTTTGAGGAGACGGGAGCTGCTGCTGCCCTGCTTTGGGGAGAAGAGTTGCTGAAACACCATTTTGGGGAGACGGGAGCTGCTGCTGCCCTGCTTTGGGGAGAAGAGTTGCTGAAACACCATTTTGAGGAGACGGGAGCTGCTGCTGCCCTGCTTTGGGGAGAAGAGTTGCTGAAACACCATTTTGAGGAGACGGGAGCTGCTGCTGCCCTGCTCTGGGGAGACGGGAGCTGCTGCTTTGTTTTGGAGCGAAAAGTTACCCTTTTAGAAGAAGCTTCTTCCTCCCTTACTAAATGAGCTGACTTCCGCTTCCAAGATATCTTCTTGTGTACAGGGGTGACTGATAATGGCTCAGGCTGGCCCTTTGCTTCAGTCACAGGGCCTGTCACGGGGGTCGGAGTGGCCGCAGGGCCTGTTTTATCGTCAGATCCAGAGACCTTCTCTTCCCCTTGAGGGTAGGTAGTGAGTAGTGTTGAACAGGGCTCGGTAGGCATGGGTGCAACATGCACCCGGCATGTTGCAGTGATCTGCATCTCTTTGGAGTTGCCAGGGTGACAGCATACTTTTTCCAAATATTCTACTAAATTTTCAGGATTCTGCACTTGCTCAGCGGTGAAGTTCCAAAACACTGGGGGTGCCCATTGGCTTAGGTACTTGCCCATCTCATCCCACACACCCTGCCACTCATAACTATCTAGCCTTGGGGCAGATCTCTGGATGATATTCTTAAATTGCTTACCAACTTTAGACAAAACCAAAACAATATTCCAAAGAAATACTAATAGAAGTATCTTAACTACCCAAGGCTGTTCAAAATACTGAAAAGTTACTGTAATGAAGGAGGAGACATCATAGAAGAAGGTGGTGATGCTGCTGTTCTATATTTCCTCCGTAAAAAAACTCTCAGCAAAGTTACTGTAATTGTTAGTTGTCTCCATGAAGTGGTGTCTGAAGTACAGTAATGGCTTGAGTACGAAACTCAGATACCAAATTAAGCCCAATGTCAGTGTTTTAAAAATAAACCTCCCAAGCAAAACATCACCAATCACTGCAGACCACAGCAAACTGCAAAAACCAACAGCAATCTCTAACATGTACAGCAAAAAAACGAGCACAATGCAGATTAGACAAATCAATATCGAGAACAGAGGAACCAACATTGTGACCCACAACTGTGAACAGATATAAATTCCTTAATACGCTCTGGTTAATCTGTTATTATCTCAAACCCTTCGAGCCCCACGTTGGGTGCCAAAAAGGACTGTTGTGGTTTAACCTCAATCGGCAACTGAGCACCACGCAGCTGCTCACTCACTCCCCACCCCCCCCGGTGGGATGAGGGAGAGAATTGGAAGAGTAGAAGTGAGAAAACTCGTGGGTTGAGATAAAAACATTTAATAATTGAAATAAAATAATAACAACAACAATAATCATAATATACAAAGCAAGTGATGCACGGTGCAATTGCTCACCATCCGCTGACCGATGCCCAGCCAGTCCCCGAGCAGCGGCCCCCCGCAGCCAGCTTTCCACCAGTTTATGTACTGAGCATGATGTCACACGGTATGGAATATCCCTTTGGCCAGTTTGGGTCAGCTGTCCTGGCTGTGCCCCCTCCCAGCTTCTTGTGCACCTGCAGTCTTCTCAGCCCGTAGAGCATGGGAAGCTGAGAAGTTCTTGACTAGCGTAAGCACTACTTAGCAACAACTAAAACACCAGTGTGTTATCAACATTGTTCTCATCCTAAATCCAAAACACAGCACTGTACCAGCTACTAGGAAGGAAATTAACTCTATCCCTGCCAAAAAGAGGGCAAGTCTTTCGGGTAGAAGTTGCTGCTCTGTTTTGGTGAGAAGGGAGTTGCTGCTCTGTTTAGGGTAGAAGAGCTGCTGCTGCTGCTCTGGTTTGGGGAGAAGACTTCCTGCTCTTTTTTGAGGAGAAATTGCTGTTCTGATGTGGGGAGAAAAGTGTTGCTGCTGTGGTTTGGGGGGAAGAGTTGCTGTTGCTCTGTTTTTGGGAGAAGACTTCCTGCTGCTGTATTTTAAGGAGAAGAGTTGCTGCTTTCTTCTGGGGAGAAGAGTTGCTGCTGCTTTCTTCTGGGGAGAAGAGTGGGGGTTTTTTATGGCTTGGGTGGTACAGTTGCTGCTCTGGCTTGGGGGGAAGAGTTGCTGCTGTGTTTTGGGGAGGAGAGTGTTGCTGCGGCAGCGTTTTGGGGATGGGGAGAGCTGCTGCGGCAGCGTTTTGGGGATGAGGAGAGCTGCTGCGGCAGTGTTTTGGGGAGGAAACTATTCCTGCTCTGGTGTAGGGGAAGAATTGCTGCTCTGTTTTTGGGTTTTGTTCCTGCTCTCTTTTGGGGAGGAGAGAGTTGGTGCTCTGTTTTTGGGTTTTGTTCCTGCTCTCTTTTGGGGAGGAGAGAGTTGGTGCTCTGTTTTTGGATTTTGTTCCTGCTCTCTTTTGGGGAGGACAGAGGCTGCTGCACCGATTTGGGGAGAAGGGAGTTGTTGCTCTGTTTTGGGGAGAAGGCAGTTGCACCTTCCTTCTGCGTAGAAGAGCTGCTGCTGCATCGGTTTGGGGAGAAGTGTTGCTTATCTTTTTTGGGGAGAAGACTTGCTGCTCTGTATTGGGGAGAAGATTTAGTGCTCTGTTTTGGGCATAAATTGCTGCTCTGTCTTGGAGAGATGAGTGTTGCTGCTCTGGCATGGGGAGATGATTGTTGCTGATCTGGCTTGCAGGGAAGAGTTGCTGGTCTGTTTTGGGGAGAAGAGAGTTGCTGCAGTGTTTTGGGGTGGAGAGTTGCACCGTTTTTTGGGAGAAGAGCTGTTGCTGCACCGTTTTGGAGAACAGAGCTGCTGCGGCTCTCTGGGGAGAAGGGAGTTGCTGCTTTGGTTTGGGGAGAAAAGTTACTGAACTCTTGGGTAGAAGTTGCTCCTCCCTTTTTGTGAAAAGGGAGTTGCTGCTCTCTTTTGGGGAGAAGAGTTCCTGCTGCTCTGTTTTGGGGAGTAGACTAGCTGCTCTGTTTTGGGGGGAAGACTTGCTGCTCTGTTATGGGGAGAATTTGGTGGTGTGTTTCGGGGAGAAGAGTTGATGCTCTTTTCTTGGGAGAAGTGTTGCTGGTCTGTTCTTGTGATAAGAGTTGCTGCTCTGTTTTGGGGAGAGGACTCGCTGCACTCTTTTGGGGAGAAATTGCTGCTCTGGCTTGGGGAGGAGAGTGTTGCTGCTATGGCATGGGGGTAGACTTGCTGTTCTGGCTTGGGGGGAAGAGTTGCTGCTCTGTTTTGGGAAGAAGAGTTGCTGTTTCTCTGTTTTTGGGAGAAGAGTTGCTGCTGCTCTGTTCTTGGGAGAAGGGTTGCTGCTGTGTTGCGGGGAGAAATTGCTGCTCTGGCCTGTGGAGAAGAGTGTTGTTGCTCTGGCTTGGAGGGAAGAGTTGCTGATCTGTTTTGGGGACAAGAGAGTAGCTGCACTGTTTTGGGCAGGAGAGCTGCTGCTGCCGTGTATTGGGGAGAAGAGCTGCTGCTGCTCTGTTTTGGGGGAAAGGGACTTGCTACTCTCTTCTTTGTAGAAGAGCAGCTGCTCTTCTGTTTCTGGGGAGAAGGGAGTTGCTGCTCTGTTTAGGGGAGAGGTGTTGCTGGTGTTTTGGGGAGAAGAGTTGCTGCTGCTCTGTTTTGGGGAGAGGAGTTGCTGCTGCTCTGATCTGGGGAGAAGAGTTGCTGCTCTGTTTTGGGGAGAAGACTTGCTGCTCTTTTTCCAGAAAAGACTTTCTGCTTGTTTTGGGGAGAAGAGTTGCTGCTCTGTTTTGGGGAGAAGTTGCTACTCTTTTTTTTGGAGAAGACTTGATCTTCTGTGTTTGGGCTTAGTTTCTGCTCTGTTTTGGGTGAAAGAGTTCTGCTCTCTTTTGGGGAGTGGAGCTGCTGCTCTGTTTTGGGGAGAAGAGTTGCTGCTGTGTTTTGGGAAGAAGCGTTGCTGATATGTTTTTGAGTGAAGAGTTACTGTTCTGTTTTGGGGAAAAGAGGTGCTGCTTTGTTTTAGGGAGAAGACTTTCTGGTCTGTTTTCGGGAGAAGTTGCTGCTTTGGTTTGGGGAGAAGCGAGTTAGAATCATAGAATAGTTTGGGTTGAAAGGGTCCTCTAAAGGTCATCTAGTCCTACCCCCCTGCTGTGGGCAGGGACATCTTCAACTAGATCAGGCTGCTCAGAGCCCCGTCCAGCCTGACCTTGAATGTTTCCAGGGATGGGGCATTCACCACCTCTCTGGGCAACCTGTCCCAGTGCTTCACCGCCCTCAGCGTAAAAAATGTCTTCCTTATATCTAGTCTAAATCTACCCCCCTTTAGTTTATCGCCATTCCCCCTTGTCCTGTCACAACAGGCCCTGCTAAAAAGTTTGCCGCCATCTTTTTTGTAAGCCCCCCTTAAGTACTGATAGGCTGCAATAAGGTCTCCCCGAAGCCTTCTCTTCTCCAGGCTGAACAACCCCAACTCTCTCAGCCTTTCTTCACAGGAGAGGTGTTCCATCCCCCTCATCATTTTCATGGCCCTCGCTCCAACAGGTCTGTGTCTCCCTTATGCTGAGGGCTCCAGAGCTGGACGCAGGACTCCAGGTGGAGTCTCACCAGAGCAGAGTAGAGGGACAGAATCACCTCCCTTGACCTGCTGGCCATGCTCCTTTTGATGCAGCCCCGGATACGGTTGGCCTTCTGGGCCATGAGCACACATTGCTGGCTCGTGTCCAGCTTTTCATCCACCAGTACCCCCAAGTCCTTCTCGGCAGGGCTGCCCTCAATCCCTTCATCCCTCAGTCTGTATTGATACCGGGGGTTGCCCCAACACAGGTGCAGGACTGTCCTGGTTTCGGCAGGGATAGAGTTAATTTCCTTCTTAGTAGCTGGTACAGTGCTGTGTTTCGGATTTAGGATGAGAATAATGTTGATAACACACCGATGTTTTAGTTGTTGCTAGGTAGTGCTTATGCTAGTCAAGGACTTCTCAGCTGCCCGTCCTCTACCGACTGAGAAGGCTGGAGGTGCACAAGAAGCTGGGAGGGGGCACAGCCAGAACAGCTGACCCAAACTGGCCGAAGGGATATTCCATACCATGTGACGTCATGCTCAGTACATAAACCGGGGAAAAGTTGGCCGGGGAGGGCCGCTGCTCGAGGACTGGCCGGGCATCGGTCGACGGGTGGTGAGGAATTGCATTGTGCATCACTTGCTTTGTATTTTATTATTATAATACTATCTTATTTCAATTATTAAACTGTTTTTATCTCAACCCATGAGTTTTCTCACTTTTACTCTTCCAATTCTCTCCCCCATCCCACCGGGGGGGGGTGGGGGGGTGGGGCGGGAAGTGAGCGAGCGGCTTCGTGGTGCTCAGTTGCTGACTGAGGTTAAACCACGACAGTCCTTTTTGGCGCCTAATGTGGGGCTCGAAGGGTTTGGGGTAATAACAAATTAACCAGAGTGCATAAAGGAAGATGTTATATGTCACCGAGGCAAGTGGACCACTGTGGAGAAGGGTATCCAGAACCTGAGGGAATTAGCTGTGCTGGAGGTGATTTATGGTCACCTGAACAATGAAAAGCTATCCAAAGATCCAGATGAAGTCAAGTGTGCAGTACCCATGTGGCGGAAGTTTGTAAGGAGCGCACCATCGTCATATGCCAACTCCTTGGCAGTGATGACCTGGAAAGATGGAGAGGGACAAACGGTGGATGAATTGGCTGGTCAACTCTGGCAATACGAAGAAAGCCTCTCTTCCTCCCTCATCTCGGCTGTGGAGAAACTGGCCCGGGAGGTCCAGCAACTCAGAGAAGATAGGTCCTACTCCCCACCTGTACGGACCAATATCTTGGCTATTAGGAGTCAGCGTTCTTTTGCTCAATAGAGAGGATATAAAGGGTACACACCACGGGGCACCCTATGGTTTTACCTGCGTGACCAGGGAGAGGATATGAGGAAGTGGGATGGAAAACCTACCTCAGCCCTAGAGGCACGGGTATGTGAGTTGCAAGGAAAAAAAAAATCCCAAAAGGGGGTTCTTCCAGGAAAATTGATGCTACGGTTTCTAGCGGGCAGTTCCCCAGACCAAGCAGAAGGGCCGATCTTACTTGTGATGTTAATGAAGAGACTTATGACTCGTATTTGCAGGAAATGAGAAACGAGTACGGTGATGAGGATTAGAGGGGCCATGCCTCCAGCCAGGTGGAGGAAGGGGACAATCAAGGGTTTACTGGACTGTGTGGATTTGGTGGCCTGGTACATCAGACCCACAGGAGTATAAGGCTCTGGTAGACGCCGGTGCACAGTGTACCCTAATGCCATCAAGATATATAGGGGCAGAACCCATCTGTATTTCTGGGGTGACGGGGGGATCCCAACAGCTAACTGTATTGGAAGCCGAAGTAAGTCTAACTGGGAATGAGTGGCAGAAGCACCCCATTGTGACTGGCCCAGATGCTCCGTGCATCCTTGGCATAGACTACCTCAGGAGAGGGTATTTCAAGGACCCAAAAGGGTACCGGTGGGGTTATGGTATAGCTGCCTTGGAGACGGAAGAAATTGAACAGCTGTCTACCTTGCCTGGTCTCTCGGAGGACCCTTCTGTTGTGGGGTTGCTGAAGGTCGAAGACTAACAGGTGCCAATCGCTACCGCAACGGTGCACCGGCGGCAATATTGCACTAACCGAGACTCCCTGATTCCCATCTATAAGCCGATTCGTTGACCGGAGAGCCAGAGTGATCAGCAAGACTCGCTCACCCTTTAACAGTCTCATATGGCCAGTGCGAAAGTCTAATGGCGAATGGAGTCTAACAGTAGACTATTGTGGCCTAAATGAAGTCACGCCACCGCTGAGTGGTGCTGTGCCAGACATGCCAGAACTTCAATATGAACTAGAGTCGAAGGCAGCCAAGTGGTATGCCACAGTTGATATTGCTAATGCGTTTTTCTCAATCCCTTTGGCAGCAGAGTGCAGGCCACAGTTTGCTTTCACTTGGAGGGGCGTCCAGTACACCTGGAACCGACTGCCCCAGGGGTGGAAACACAGCCCCACTATTTGCCATGGACTGATCCAGACTGCACTGGAACAGGGTGAGACTCCAGAACACCTGCAATACATTGATGACATCATTGTGTGGGGCAACACAGCAGGAGAAGTTTTTGAAAAAGGGAAGGAAATAGTCCAAATCCTTCTGAAGGCCTGTTTTGCCATAAAACAAAGTAAGGTCAAGGGACCTGCACAGGAGATCCAATTTTTAGGAATAAAATGGCAAGATGGACGTCGTCAGATCCCAATGGATGCAATCAACAAAATAACAGCCATGTCTCCACCAACTAGCAAAAAGGAAACACAAGCTCTCTTAGGCTTTGTGGGTTTTTGGAGAATGCATATTCCAAATTACAGTCTGATTGTAAACCCTCTCTATCAAGTGACCCAGAAGAAGAACGATTTCAAATGGGGCCTTGAGCAACGACAAGCTTTTGAACAAATTAAAGAGGAGATAGTTCATGCAGTAGCCCTTGGGCTAGTCTGGGCAGGACAAGATACAAAAAATGTGCTCTACACCGCAGCCAGGGAGAACAGCCCTACCTGGAGCCTCTGGCAGAAAGCACCAGGGGAGACTCGAGGTTGACCCCTAGGGTCATGGAGTCGGGGATACAGAGGATCCGAGGCCCGCTTTACTCCAATTGAAAAAGAGATATTAGCAGCATATGAAGGGGTTCGAGCTGCTTCAGAAGTTATCGGCACTGAAGCACAGCTCCTCCTGGCACCCCGACTGCCGATGCTGAGCTGGATGTTCAAAGGGAGGATCCCCCGTACGCATGATGCAACTGATGCTACCTGGAGTAAGTGGGTCGCAGTGATCACACAACGGGCTCGAATAGGAAACCCCAGTCACCCAGGAATCCTGGAAGTGATCATGGATTGGCCAGAAGCCAAAGAGTTTGGAATATTGCCAGAGGAGGAGGTAACGCGTGCTGAGGAGGCCCCAATGTATAATGAACTACCAGAAAATGAGAAGCAATATGCTCTGTTCACTGATGGGTCCTGTCGTACTGTGAGAAAGCATCGGAGGTGGAAAGCTGCTGTACGGAGTCCTATGTGACAAGTTGTAGAAACTGCTGAAGGAGAAGGTGAATCGAGCCAATTTGCAGAAGTAAAGGCCATCCGGCTGGCTTTGGACATTGCTGACAGAGAGAAGTGGCCAGTGCTCTGTCTCTATTCTGACTCATGGATGGTGGCAAATGCCTTGTGGGGGCGTTTACAGCAATGGAAGCGGAGCAATTGGCAGCGCACAGGCAAACCCATCTGGCCTGCCGCAGTGTGGCAAGATATTGCTGCCCGGGTAGAGAACCTGTTTGTAGAAGTCCATCACGTAGATGATCACATACCCAAGAGTCGGACTAGTGAAGAACATCAGAACAACCAGCAGGTAGATCAGGCTGCTAAGATTGAAGTGGCTCAGGTGGATCTGGACTGGCAACATAAGGGTGAATTTTTTATAGCTCGGTGGGCCCATGACACCTCAGGTCAGCAAGGAAGAGATGCAACATACAGATAGGCTCGTGATCGAGGGGTGGACTTGACCACGGACATTATTGCGCAGGTTATCCATGAACGTGAAACATACGCTGTGAACAAGCAAGCCAAGCGGTTAAAGCCTGTCTGGTATGGGAGACGACGGCTGAAATATAAATAGGGGGAGGCTTGGCAGATCGATTATATCACACTCGCACAAACTCGCCAAGGCAAGCGTGAAGTGCTCACAATGGTGGAGGCAACCACCGGATGGCTGGAAACATATCCCGTGCCCCGTGCTACTGCCCGGAACACTATCCTGGGCCTTGAAAAGCAAGTCCTGTGGTGACATGGCAGCCCAGACAGAATTGAGTCAGACAAAGGGAGTCATTTCCCCAACAACCTCACAGACATCTGGGCCAAAGAGCACAGTATTGAGTGGGTATATCACATGCGCTATCATGCACCAGCCTCCGGGAAAATCAAACGATACAATGGAATGTTAAAGACTACACTGAGAGCAATGGGTGGCGGGACATTCAAACATCGGGATACGCATTTAGCAAAGGCCACCTGGTTAGTTAACGCTAGGGGATCTGCAATCGAGCTGCCCCTGCCCAGTCAAAACTTTTACGTACTGTGGGTGGGAATAAAGTCCCTGTAGTGCCCATAAAAAGTACTTTGGGGAAGACAGTTTGGGTTATTCCTGCCTCAGGCAAAGGCAAATGCATCTGTGGGATTGCTTTTGCTCAAGGACCTGGGTGCACTTGGTGGATAACGCAGAAGGATGCGAAGTTTGATGTGTACCTCAAGGGGATTTGATTTTGGGTGAGAATAGCGAATGATCTGAATTATATGATGTTAATTGCTATATACTACTATATGCTGTAGCAATGCTATTACAATAAGAATCACCCAGATGAATGAAGAATGAACTTTGATGAAACAGAGCAAAGCACAGTGATGATGGAACCAGAACTGACTTCAACGTGAAACAATCCAACACTGCAAACCATCCCCATCTTTCCTGCCGTGAAAGATTATTATGACAGATGGAGCCCAAAGTCACGCACTAAATGAACTCAATGAACAATTTACAGGTATGGCCCATAGACTAAGGGAATGATATCTCTGTGTGTATATATATATCAAAAACAAGAAAAAGGGAGGTGATGAATGGAAATGTATTGGAAAGTGGGGTACATGGGCATGACGTGGATGGTATAGAATAAGGGGCGGATACTGTCCTGGTTTTGGCAGGGATAGAGTTAATTTCCTTCCTAGTAGCTGGTACAATGCTGTGTTTTGGATTTAGTAGGAGATAAATGTTGATAACACACGGATGTTTTAGTTTTTGCTAAGTAGCGCTTATGCCAGTCAAGGACTTCTCAGCTGCCCATCCTCTACTCACTGAGAAGGCTGGAGGTGCACAAGAAGCTGGGAGGGGGCACAGCCAGGAAAGCCAAGCCAAACTGGCCGAAGGGATATTCCATATCTTGTGATGTCATGCTCTATACATAAACCGGGGAAAAGTTGGTGGGGAGGGCCGCTGCTCGGGGACTGGCTGGGCATCGGTCGGCAGGTGGTGAGCAATTGCATTGTGCATCACTTGCTTTGTATATTATTATTGTAATACTATCTTATTTCAATTATTAAACTGTTTTTATCTCAACCCATGAGTTTTCTCACTTTTACCCTTCCAATTCTCTTCCCCATCCCACCGGGTCAGGGAGTGAGCGAGCGGCTGTGTGGTGCTTAGTTGCTGACTGAGGTTAAACCACAACAAGGACCTTGCACTTGGCCTTGTTAAACCTCATGAGGTTCACACGGGCCTACTTCTCCAGCTTGTCCAGGTCCCTCTGGATGGCGTCTTGTCCCTCCCGCGTGTCGACCATACCAGTCAGCTTGGTGTCATCTGCAAACTTGCTGCGGGTTCACTCGATCCTACTGTCTATGTCATCGATGAAGATAATAAACAGTAGCGGTCCCAATACAGACCCCTGCGGGACACCGCTCGTCACCATCCTCCATCTGGATGTTGAGCCGTTGACCACCACCCTCTGCATGCGACCATCCGATCAATTCTCTCCAGTTTAGAGAGAAGGATGTTGTGCGGGACCGTGTCGAAGGCCTTACAGAGGTCCAGATAGAGAACATTTGTAGCCCTTCCCATGTCCGCTGCTGTAGTCGCTCCATCATAGAAGGCCACTAGGTTAGTCAGGCAGGACTCGCCCTCGGTGAAGCCACGCTGGCTGTCTTGAATCACCTCCCTGTCCTCCATGTGCCTTAGCAGAGCTTCCAGGAGGATCTGTTCTGCGATCTTCCCAGGCACAGAGGTGAGACTGACTGGCCTGTAGTTCCCCGGGTCTTCCTTTTTTCCCTTTTTAAAAATGGGGGTTATGCTTCCCCTTTTCCAGTCAGTGGGAACCTCACCGGACTGCCACGACTTCTCAAATACGAGGGATAGTGGCTTAGCAACTTCATCCGCCAGTTCCTTCAGGACCCGCGGATGGATCTCATCGGGTCCCATGGACTTGGGCACTTTCAGGTGCCTTAGATGGTCTCGAACCTGGTGTTCTCCTACAGCGGGCGGCTCTTCATTCTCCCAGTCCCCGCCTTTGCCTTCTGCGGCTTGGGCGGTGAGGCTCGAGCACTTGCCGGTGAAGACCGAGGCAAAAAAGTCATTGAGTACCTCCGCCTTCTCCATGTCCCGGGTAACCAGGTCTCCCGTTTCATGCCAGAGAGGGCCCACGTTTTCCCTCATCTTCCTTTTATCCCCGATGTACCCATAGAATCTTTTCTTGTTGCCCTTGACGCCCCTGGCCAGATTTAATTCTATCAGGGCTTTAGGTTTCCTAACCTGGTCCCTGGCTGCTCGGGCAATTTCTCTGTATTCCTGCCAGGCTACCTGTCCTTGCTTCCACCCTCTGTAGGCTTCCTTTTTGTGCTTGAGTTTGTCCAGGAGCTCCTTGTTCATCCATGCAGGCCTCCTGGCGTTTTTGCCGGACTTCCTCTCTGCTGGGAGGCATCGCTCCTGAGCTTGAAGGAGGTGATCCTGGAAAATTACCCAGCTTTCTTGGGCCCCTCTTCCCTCCAGGGCTTTGTCCCATGGCACTCTACCAAGCAGGTCCCTGAAGAGGCCAGAGTCTGCTCTCCTGAAGTCCGGGGTAGTGAGCTTGCTGTGCGCCGTCCTCGCCGCCCTAAGGATCTTGAACTCCACCATTTCGTGGTCACCGCAGCCCAGGCTGCCCTTGAGCTTCACATTCCCCACCAGCCCCTCCTCATTGGTGAGACCAAGGTCTAGCATAGCGCCTCTCCTCGTTGGCTCCTCTACCACTTGGAAAAGGAAGTTATCATGGACGCGTTCCAGGAACCTCCCGGATTGCTTATGCCCTGCCGTGTTGTCCCTCCAACAGATGTCGGGGTGGTTGAAGTCCCCCACGAGGACCAGGGCTTGTGAGCGTGAGGCTGCTCCTTATCTGTCTACAGAGGGCCTCATCCGCTCGGTCTTCCTGGTTGGGTGGCCTGTACCAGACTCCCACCGTAACATCACCTGTCCCTGCCTTCCCTTTAATCCTGACCCACAAGCTCTCGGCTGGCTCCTCATCCATCCCCAGGCAGAGCTCCATGCACTCCAGCTGGTCATTGATATAGAGGGCGACACCCCTTCCTCGCCTCCCCTGCCCATCCTTCCTAAAGAGCCTGTATCCCTCCATCCCGACACTCCAACCATAGGAGCCATCCCACCATGCCTCCGTGATGCCAATAAGGTCGTAGCCCTGCAGGCATGTGCACTTCTCTACCTCTTCTAGTTTATTCCCCATGCTACGTGCGTTTGCATAGAGGCATTTAGGTTGGGCCCCCAATGAAGCTGTCTTACTGGCTGGAGTTCCTTTGTGCTGCTCTTCAAGCGCTCTCCTGCTGACCTGTGTTCCTTTTCCAGGCTCTGGGCATCTATTGCTGGCCCTGGCATCAAACTGGTAGGAGTGGGATGGATTGAGGTTCCCCTCGCCTGGCATCTCTAGTTTAAAGCTCTCTTCACCAGCTTGGCAAGCCTATGACCAACGATGCTCTTCCCCTCCTCTGACAGATGGACCCCATCGGCCCCCAGTAGACCAGGTTCCTTAAAGCGAGTCCCATGGTCTAAGTAGCCAAACCTCTGGCTGTGGCACCAGTCCCGTAACCATTTGTTGACTCGCCAGATTCGACCGGCTCTTTCAAACCCCTTCCCTTTGACCGGCAGGATTGATGAAAAAACTACCTGCGCTCCCGAGTCCCTTACCGCCGCTCCCAGGGCTCTGTAGTCCTTGTTGATAGTCCTCAGACCGCTCCCGGCTGTGTCACTGGTGCCCACGTGAAACAGCAGCAGCGGATAATAGTCAGTGGACTGTACGAGGCTCGGTAGCCTCTCAGTGACATTCCTGATGCGAGCCCCCGGTAAGCAGCACACCTCTCTAGACAGTGCCTCCGATCGGCAAATGGGTGCCTCCGCACCTCTCAGAAGAGAGTCGCCTGCTACTATCACCCGTCACCTTTTCTTAGTGGCACTGGTTGTTATATGAGGGGCAGATCGGGCTGCATTAGTCAGCTCCAGTGCTTCTCCTGGTGTAACAGGACTTTCCTCTTCAGCCTGCAGAGCGGTGAAGCGGTTCTGCAAGGGCACCTCAGGCTTCGGGGGACGTCTATTCATCCTGCTGGTCCTTGTCCTTGCAACTGTCCATTCTTCTGCATTACTGGCCCCCCCACTCCCTTCTGCGTGTGCCGGTGGGGGAGTTATTGGCCATTTGGCCGTGGGCTGCGGGTCCGCTGTAGACTGCGCTTGGAACCAGCTATCTAGCTCCTTCTCCGCCTCCCTGATGTTACGCAGCCTTCTCACCACCTCTTGCAGCTCAGCCACCTGCTGCAGGAGGTCCTCCACCTGGGCACACCTTTTGCAGGCAGGTCTGCTGCCTGTCCCTACCCCAGGAGAGAGGTCTAGGCACTCCCTGCAGCCAGAGGTCTGCACTGCAGCCTCTCCCTTCAGCAGTTCCGTCTGCATGGAGGCATCGTCTGCCGCTGGGGTAGATGGTGCAGACCCCCCAGCTGGAGCCGTGGCCTTTAACCTCAGACGAGTGCCCACCACTCTGCCTCGAGGGTCAGGTAGGATCAGTGCCCTTGACCTGTGCCCAGTTGCTGGGTTAGTTGTACACCGAGCCCCTCACTCGGCCTGTGGACTGCCTCTCCTTTTAAGAGGCGCCCTCCATTGCGAACTGTTGTGAAAACTGCTGCACCATGCCCTAGCTGACGCACCACACCCTGTTTGCCTGTCCTGGTTGCTAGCACTCCCTGGGGCTGCCTTTAGCAGGAATGGGGGGTGGCAGCCAGTCACTCCTGGCCCCGCCCACGCCTCGTCAGCTGCCCTCGTGAGAGCTGCCGACTCCCGGCTCCCGGCAGGTCTCTACGCTCCCCTCTGGGTTCCCCGGCTCAGGAAACCCCTCTCTATGCCACGATCTGCTGCTTTGCAGCAGGACGCACCTGAACTGGAGGTGACTGCCTCTGCGAGTGACCGTTGGTGGCGGTTACCCAGCATTTAAATCTACCACCGTTACTCCTAGTCCCACCCACGCCTCGTCAGCCACCCTCGTGAGAGCTGCCAGCTCCCGGCAGGTCTCTACACTCCCCTGTGGGTTCCCTGGCTGAGGAAATCCCCCTCTACGCCACAATCTGCCGCTCTGCTGCGGGATGTGTGTACACCGGAGCTGATCGCTGATCTGTTTTGGGGAGAAGAGTCCCTGGTCTGTTTTGGGGAGAAGGGAGTTGCTGCACTGTTTTGGGCAGATGTTTCTTCTCTGTTTTGGGGAGAAGTTGCTGCTCTGTTTTGGGGAGAAGAGTTGCTGCACTGTTTTGGGGAAAAGAATTCTGTTCTATTTTCAGGAGAACTTGTTGCTCTGTTTTGGTGAGAAGAGCGGCTGCTCTGTTTTGGGGAGAAGAGTTGCTGCTCTGTTACTGGGTTTAGTTGCTGTTCTGTTACGGAGAGTGGAGTTGCTGCTCTTTTTTTTGGAGAAGAGTTGCTGATTTGTATTGAGGCGAAGAGAGTTGCTGCACTGTTTTGGGGAGAAGAGAGTTACTGCTTTATTTTGGAGAGATGAGAGTTGCTCCTTTGTTTTGAGGAGAAGAGTTGCTGCTCTGTTTGGGGGAGAAATTGTTGTTCCTTTTTCGGGAGAAGACTTCCTGCTCTATTTTGGGGAGAAGAGTTGCTCCTCTGTTTTGGGGAGAAGAAAGTTGCTGGTCCATTTTTGGGAGAAGAGTTGCTGCTTCCTTTTTGGAGACAGTAAGTTCCTGCCTCGTTTTGGGGGGAAGTTGCTCGCTCTTCTGTTTTAGGGAGAAGTTGCCTGCTGCTCTGTTTTGGGGCACAGTTGCTTGCTGCTCCCCATGGTGAGGAAGGATCCCTCCCAGTCATCCTCAACAGAGCACACCACCAGCACACGTACCAGGAACTCTGTCTCCGTTGGCTGCGCAGGTGAGCCAGCATGTATCTGGGAAGTCTCGTGGGAGAGGAGCGTCGAGGCACCTGCTGCCTCATCCTGGGCGTGCAGCCATCACTGTGGAGAAGGAAG
This sequence comes from Aptenodytes patagonicus, assembly GCF_965638725.1. NCBI lineage: Eukaryota > Metazoa > Chordata > Aves > Sphenisciformes > Spheniscidae > Aptenodytes > Aptenodytes patagonicus. The sequence goes on along the minus strand of NW_027472301.1, from coordinate 23,516 downwards.
GGCCAGATGCAGAGAGAGAAGCTTCCTGGCGGCGTAGGTATTTCTCTCCCCCCCCCCCCCCCCATCCAGTTCCCTATCGTTCTATAATCCATCCCCGCCTCCGTCTCCACTTTGTGTGTCTCATTCTGTCTCTCTCTGCTGTTCCTGTTGTCCTGCTCAGTCCCTGACATGTTTCTCCTCTGCTCCCCCCTCTTACTTATTCCTCCATCTCCGTGCTCCTGTGCTTCTCTACTCCATCTCCCTATCCTCCTCCTCACTGCAGTCCATTTATCTCTCAGTGCCCTTTTGCAGTTCCCTGTCCGTCTCTTGTTCCAGGTATCCCGTTTTCTGGCTTCCTGTCTCACACGTCTTTTCTGTCTCCCTATGGCTTTCGTCCCACTTTCCTCTTCCCTCTTTTCCCTCTGTCCTGTTGCATTTGGGCACTGAGCCTTGCAGTCAACTCACTGCTAGAATTTCCCATGCACCTGAAGGCAGAAACCTTTGCTGCATTCTTTGTGATTTTGGATGTGTTTCCAGCTGCTGGGCTTGGGGCTAGTGGCTGTAGTTGGGTTCAGGGGATGGGGCTATATGATGTGGGACTGGGGTGATGGCCCCCTGTTCCCAGTGGGCTCCAGCTGTGTGGCCTGGTGCAGCCCAGGTGGGACCCGTGAGGTAAGGATGGGACTGGGCCAAGGGTTTGAAAAGGCTGCAGGTGGGGATGGGCCAGGGCAGCACCAGGTGCAGCCCATGAGGGTGAGGATGGGGCTGGCCCTGCTGTGTCAAGGGGTCTGTCTGCTGAGGGGGCTGCCTGGGCATGCCTGCTTGCAGGAGTTGGTTGAGGAGTGAAACCAAGGGGCTTGCACAGGGAGCTGCCTCCAGCAAGGAACAGCTGGTCCCCACAGCGAGGAAGGATCCCTCCCAGCCGTTCCCGACAGAGCAGAGTTCCAGCACACGGCGCTGGGAGCTCGGTGCCGCACGAGTAAGCCACCGTGCATCCGGAAAGCCTCGTGGGAGAGGAGCGTCGAGGCACCCGCCGCCTCCTCCTGGGTGGGTGAGGGTCGGGCAGCCGGCACTGCAGAGGAGGCAGAGAGAGAAGCCTCAGGGTGGCGTAGGTCTCCTGCTGGCGCCAGGAACTGTGGTGAGTCATGCGTCCCCTCGCGTGTGTCCCGACCCATCTCTGCCACGCTTCTCCAGACTTCTGCCTGCCTCCTTGCCTGTCCGTGCCTCCATCTCCCTTTCGGGCTGTCTGGTTCCCGAAAGCTTTTTGCTCTTCTGCCAGCGCTGCCCTGTACACCGTTACCTTCCTCGTTTCCTTCCTCTGCCTCTCCCTTTCCGGCTCCCCACCCGCTATCATTTCATTCTTCCCACGCTGCCTTCTTCCCCATTGCTTGTGAAAATTGCATTTCCAGGTCTCCCTCTACCCAGCCACCTGTCTCTGCTTTCAGTGACTCCCTCTGCTCTGCACCCTGTCACCCTTCCCATGTCCTTTCCCTGTGGCTGTCTATCCGGCTCCCTCTCCTGATATTTCACTTCTTACCCTATGGCCAGTACCCCGTCGCTTCCTAAATTTTCTCCCTCTGTCTCCATTTCTCCAGTTCCTCGTCTGTGTGTTTTATTTTTTCCTGCCTGTCCTCCACTTCATCACTTTTTAAATTTTGTTTTCATGCCTTCATTTCTTTAGTTTGCTGACCCTATATTTTATGTTATTTCTCTCTGTTCTTAATCCCTTTGCTTTTTAAATTTTCTTTCTACATCTGCGTTTTAGTTTGCCGTCGCTACTTTTTAACTTTTCATTTCCTTAAACCCCATTACTTTCAAAATTTTCTGTCTGCTTTTATTCCATTCACTGTCTTTATTTTTTCATTATTTGTCTTTCCTTAGTGTAAGTACTTTTTAACTTTTATTTCTACGTCTCTGTTCTAGTTTGGTGTCCCTATTTCATTTTTTTCCTTTATTTCATTAATGCGTATTGTTTTTTAAACGTTCTTTCTGTGCCTACTTTTATTCCATTTGCTGTTTTCTTAAAATTATTTCTTGTCTTTCCTCAGTGCTGTCGTTTTTTAAATTTTCTTTCTATGACTCCGTTTTAGTTTGCCATCGTTACTTTTTAATTTTTTCCTTATTTCCTTAATCCTATTTTCTTCCAAAATTTTCTACTTGTATTCCATTCACTGTCTTTATTTTTTATTTATTTCTTGTCTTTCCTTAGCGCCCTTACTTTTTGAATTTGATTTCATTTCTACATCTGTGTTTTAGGTTGCTGTCCCTATTTTCAATGTTTCCTATTTATTTCCCTAATACATGTTGCTTCTTCATATTTTCTACCTTTATGCCGTTGGCTTTATTTAGTTTGCTCTCTTTTCTTTTAATTATTTTTCTTCTTTTCTTAGTGCTGTCGCTTTTTAGATTTTCTTTCTACATCTCTGTTGTAGTTTGCTGTTGCTATCTTTAAATTTTTTCCTTATTTCCTTAATCTTTCGTTCTTTCTTCCTTTATCCTCTTTGCTGTTTTTATTTCTTCATCGTTTCTTGTCTTGCCTTAGTGCTCTCACTTTTAAAATTTTCTTTCTATGGCTGTGTTTTCATTTGCTATCATTATTGTTTAATTGTTTCCTCTGTTAATCCCTTGGCTTTTAAAATGTTGCTTCTCTGTCTATTTTTATCTAGTTTGCTGTCTCTATTTTTAGTTCTTTCCTGTCTGTCCTGTACCTCATCCCTTTTTATGTTTTCCTTCTACGCCTACTTTTGTCAAGCTCCCTATCCCTATTTTTTATTTGTTTCCTGCCTGTCATATATCCTGTCAGTTTAAAAATTTACTTTGTATGTCTCCATTTTAGTTTGTTGTCTGTATTGTTCAATTTCTTTTCTTTAGTTCTCCTAGTCTTTGTCACTTCTAAAATGATCTATGTCTACTTTTATCCCATTTTATGTCTTTAGTTTTGAATTATTTCTTGTCTTTCCTTAGTGCTGCCTTTTTAAATATTTTCTGTCTTAGTCTCCATTCTAGTTTGCTGTCATTTTTTTTATCTCTTCATCTCTTAATCCCTTGGCTTGTAAAATTTTGTTTCCATCCGTACTTTTATCTACTTTGGTGTCCCTACTTTAAATTTTTTCCTGTCTGTCCTGTACCTCATAGCTTTTAAAATTTTCTTTCCGTGACCACTTTTATCCACAGGCCTATCCTTATTTTTCTAATTCTTTCCTGTCTGTTGTTTAATATGTCACTTTTAAATTTTCTTTCCTTGTCTTTTTTTATCAAGCTCCCTGTTTTTTAATTCTTTCTTGTCTGTCGTGTGCCCTGTTGGTTTTTAAATTCACTTCCTCTATTTTTTAATTCTTTCTTGTCTGTCTTGTACCCTCTTGGGTTTTAAATTTACTTTATAAGTTTCAATTTTAGTTTGCTGTCCTTATCTTTTCATTTTTTCATTAATTTCCTTAATCTTGTTGGTTTTTAATTTTTTTTACGTCTGCTTTTATCTAGTTCCCGTCCCTATTTTTTAAATCTTTCTTGTCTGTTGGTTACTTTCTCAGTTTTTCAGTTTCCTTTCCATGTCTCTGTTTTCGTTTGTTCATATATTTTAATTTTTTCTTCCTTCATTGCCTTTCATTTCAAATTTTTTTCTATGTATACTTTTGTCTAGTTTTCTGTCCCTATTTTTTAGTTTTTTTCTCCTTCACTTTGTGCCCTTCCGCTTTTTAAATTTTCTTTCTACATCTACGTTCATCCAGCTGTCCATCCCTATTTTGTAATTCTTTCTTGTTTGTCACATACCGTGTCACTTTTTAAATTTTCTTTGTCTTTTTTTTTTTTTTCCTGTCTTGTCTCGGTTGATCCCGAGGCTTTAGAGGGTCTTCTCGGCATGCTTTTACCTCTGGAGCGCAATTTGTACCCCTCTCGTTTTGCCAAAACATCTCCTCAGGTCACGCCTTTTCCTCAGAGCGGTCTTTTTGTCCTCGCCTCCATCTCGCTCGCCTCCAATGGGTCAGCACCTCCCTCGCGACATCTGTACTCTGTTCAAATCCCCTCCCGAGTACCTTTGTGCCCTCGAGCCACCTTCTATCTCTCCGGCCACCTCAGCACCCCTCTATTTCTGTCACAATGCTTCCTGCGAGCGTCCTCGTGTTCCATAGCCATCCTTTAGTTCTGCAGCAGCATTTGTATCTTCCTTATTCAGAGACAACTCTTCCTCAGGCTTCTGTTTTGCCCCAGAGCACTCTTACCTTCCGTCTGCCATGTCGGGTGCCTCGTGTGGTCTCCTGAGGACATCTGTACTCTGTTGCAATCCCCTCCCGAGCACCTCATTGTGTCAGCGATCCTTTCTTTGTCTCTTTGTCCGCATTTCCCCCCGCCCCCCAGAGCACTCTCGTTCCTGTCACGACGCCTCCCGAGACTGTCCTCGTGCCCCACAGCACCGTTTGAGCTCTGCAGCCCACTTTGCGTCTCTCTTATTCAGATAGAACCCTTCCTCAGGCTTTCTCTGTGCCCCAGAGCTGTCCTACCTTATTCACTGGCATCTAGGATGTTTCCATTCAGTCGCTTGTCCCCTGAGGATGTTTGTACGTTGTTGGGGGGACACCTTCTTGAGTTTTGCATTGTGGCCCAGAGCCGCCTTCTGTCTCTCTTCCACTCTCGGCACCCTTCTTCCATCGTCATGCCTCCCGAGGCCGTCCTCCTGCCCCACAGCCCTCTTTTGGCTCTGTAGCACAATTTGCACCTTTCTTGCTCCCTGAGAACCTTTCCTCATGCCATCTATCATCTCCAGAACGCTCATGTTGTCCTTTATGCTAGCTAGGATACCTTCAGTCCCCAGTCCACTGAGGATATTTGTAGTGTGTTCAAATCCCTTCTGGACTTGTTGATCGTGTCCTCGAGCCTTGTTTTGTCTGGCCCTTACAGAACCCGTCTGCTACTGTCACAATGCCTCCTGAGGTTTTGGATGTTCTCCGCAGCACAGTTTTAGCTCTCTAAGCCCCCTTTGGACTCATTTTGTTGCAATCGCAATTCTCCCAAGATCTCCGTTCCCGAAAAAGAGCATGCTTATTGTTCTCTATACCTTCTAGGGGATGCCTCCTGAGACCTTCCCTGTGCTCCACAGCATTTTGGTAGCACTTGACTTCCCTTTCAATCTCTTTTATTCCTCCGAGTCTTTTGTGACCCCTCTGCTCCCAGTCATCATGCCTCCCGAGACCTTCTTTGCGTCCCACAGCTCTATTTTTGCTCTGTAGCTGAATCCGATCGTCCCTCATTACCTCCAAACCCCGTCCTCAGGCGTGTGCCTCAGAGCGCTCTTATCATCCTGTCTGCTATCTAGGGTGTCTCCATTTGGTCCCCGGCCTCCCGAGGACATTTGTAGTCTGTTCAAATCTCCTCCAGACTTTCTCCTTGTGTCCCTGAGCCTTCTTCGGTCTCCCTGGCCCATTCAGGACCCCTCTAATGGTGTCACGATGCCTACTGATGCCTTTGACGTTGCCCTTAGCATGCTTTTAGCTTTGTAGGAGACCTCGCACCCCTCTCGTTCCTCAGAAGACTTCTTGAGTCCGTATTTGTGAGCCAGCCCAGTTATTCATTCCTCTCTTTCCTCTAGCCGTGCCTCTATTCGTTCTCTGGCTCTCTGATGACACGTTTTCTCGGTTCAGATCCCCTCTGGATTTCATCATCGTGTCCCCAGTCCTTTTTTGGTCTCTCTGGCTCCCTCAGGACGTTTTTTTCTCCCAGTCATGATACCACCCGAGACCTTTCTTGTGCTCAGCATCCATCTTTGTAGCACTTTGAGCTGTAGAGCACTCATTTGTTCCTCTACGCTATCTGGGATTCCTGTGCTCATTCCCCAGCCGCCCAAGACCATCTGTACTCTGCTCAAATGACCACCGAGTTCCTCCGTGTTGTCCCCAAGCCTTCTTTTGTCTGTCAGCCCCCCTCATCAGCTCTCTTGTCACAGTCACGATGTCTCCCGAGGCCCTCCTCATCGTCCACAGCACCTTGTAGCGCTTTATCTCCCTTTCCATCTCTCTTGTTCCGTCAGAGCCCGCTGTCTGTCTTTGCTACGTAGCGCTCCTTCGTCTTTCTCTCTGCCGTCGAGGGTGTCTCTGTTCGGTTCCTCTCTCACTCGGTCATCTGTAGTTTGCCTAGATGCCCCCCCGAGACTCCACGGCCCTCGCTGTGTCTCCAAGCCTTCTTTTCTTGCCCCGCCCCCTCCTAATTTCTCTGCTCTCTATAACAATGTCATCTCAGTCCTTTCTCGTACTCCGCAGCACTCTTGTAGGTCCCTTTAGAATTTTTTTTTTAACGTGTGCTTCAGAGCACTTTTGTCTTACTCTTTGCCATTTAGGATGCCTTCGTTCACCCCCCAGCCCCGTGACGACATCTGTACTTTGTTGAAATCCCCACAGAGTTCCTCGCTGTTACCTGTGAGGCTTCTTTGGTCTCTCAGGCCCCCTTAGGACTCCTCCGCTCCCATCGCTGAGCTCTCATGAGACATCCCCTACGCCCCAGAGACCCGTTCTAGCTCGGGAGGGGACTTTGCACCCCTCTTTTCCCCTCAGACCCCTTCCTGAGTCCGCATCTGTTACCCCGGTCGGTCTTTCTGTTCTCTCACCCGTTTAGCGCACCTCTGTTCAGTCCCCTGAGGACATCTGTGCTTTGTTCTATTCCCTTTTGAGCTCATTGCATCCCCGAGACTACTTTGGTCTCTACGGCCCCTTCAGGACCTCTCTAATCCCTGTGACGATGGCTCTTGTTCTGTCACAACCTTTTCCGAAGCCACCTTGGTGCTCCGCAGCAGTCTGTTTTCCATCTTATAGTCTGTTTCTGTTTGGTATCTGGTACCCAGAGATGGCTCTCGTCGGCTCAGATGGTCTCTTGACTTTTTCAGCGAAGGCGGTAGCCTTCATCTCTTCTTCTCAACGCAGCTCCTGGGGTGTTTTTTGTTGTGTTTTGCAATTCACTGTTGTTCTAGCTACTGAAGCGTCAATTAGGCTGCTTCGTACAGCTTCTGATACATTTCTTGTATTTCCATGGGGGTTTTGTGTTTTCTGTCCTTTGGGACTCCTCTAGTTCTGTTAAGGGAGTCAGTCGGAGAGGCTGTCGAGGCGACTCCGAATCGTCGGTCACTTACAGTAAATCGTTTAGTTTGCAGCCAGAGATATTTTTGAGAAGGGATTCTTACGGGATCTAGTTCTGCTTTGTCATTCAGTCCCATCCAGAATGTAGTTCTGGTAGCAGTTAGGTAGCACGTGTGGTCTTGCTAGAAACGAAGTGTAACCCCATAGCATTTTTGGTTTTTTTAATACGAACCTAAAGTACATAATTTTTGATGCTAATGTTGTTACTGCATTTAACGAGCTACTTTCCTACATAGCTTAGCATGATATCTATCTTACTCTATCTACGCCCCAGAAAAATTAAGTTAAATTCCCTACCCAGTCACGTTGCTGATGCAATAGACGTTGTTGTAGTAAGAGAGCAGGTATTGTTGTTTCCAGTAAGGGTTGCCTTCTCTGTTCAGTGCTTTGCAGGCTGTAAACTTAAGGTAGATGAGAAAACTCCCTGCCGCTCCTCCGGCCGCCTTTATGCCTTCGGGTGGTTCGTCCCTCCCCTTTCCCAGGGGATTGTGGGAAGGGTGTTGGGTGGGTCCCGGCGTATATGAGCCAGAGCCTCTAGTCAGGGAGCTCATTCTGCCCCTGGGTTTCCTGGGAGTCAGTGATCTGCTGTTCTTTCAATTAATTGTAGTGTTTGAGCTAGTTAAGGTAATTGGTTAGATGTGTTTGATGTAAGTGTTTCAAGGTCAGCTAAGCATAAGTAGTTTATGTGGTGGAAAATACACTTACATGCAGTTTATTCAGCGGTGGTTTTTTTTTCAATGTCTGTAGTTTTGTTTTGAGTGTTCAGGGTTAACAATATGGTTTAATAGTATGCATTTTTATTTAATTCTAGGTGCATTGCCTTTTCTTGTAATTATTTACTTTATTGAAGTTGCAATCTTGTCTTTTTAGCAGTTTTGTTGTATACTGTGTAGCTTTCTGATATAATTTCTCAATAGGACTGGTGGTGAGATTCTTTAGCAGTGGTTGGGGTGAGCATATTGCATGTATATGTAGCTTTAGCGTTGCTCGAGAAAGCAGTAGGGATGTAAGGCATAGTGTTTTTCAGGGGATAGGATGGCTCATCGCCTTTCAAATCACACGTAGAGTGCCGTATTGTTCCCAGAACCTTTGCAGTTTGCAGCAGGCTCCTCATAGATTATAAGCGTCGGGATTTCACTCATCTCGTGGACCTGTGGTAGAGCCCAGAGTTTGTGGGAAGACAGAAGATAGGAGGTGCCCACTTAAGTAGGGCACTGCTCAGAAGAGCAGTTCTGGAGGAGCGGCCGATGCATGGGGTTCAGGGGCTGGTAATACAAGGAAGCAGCTGTCAGGAAGGAGTAGGGTTTCTTCCCTGACACTTCAGGAGAAGAGAAGGGGTGTAAAAGTGTTGGGACTGGGGCGTGGTTGGGAAAGGGAGGAGAGTTTGTCAGCATTTCTCAGATGGGTCTCGCAGTTACCTTTTGGTGTCCATGAGGTCTGTTCTGTTTTAGTCTCTCTACAGGTGAGGGGAGGTACACGAAGTTACCAGTTACAGCATAAACGATCCAGGTCTCCGCATCACAGTATGCAGGGCTGAACGTCAGACAAGTCTCATCTTCTAAAGCATTAGGTGCACTAAAATATACTTTCCGGAACCTTGACGTCTCTGCTTTTCTGTGCTTTTTACTTACTTTATTCCTGGCTTAATTTTTGCATCCATCCCTTCACCATCCATCCAGATGTCACAGTCATTGTTACTTAGAGGCATTGACTAGGCACTTATTTACAGCGCAGGTTTGTCACTGTCTTCCCTGGAATTTCTTGGAGAAGAGGATGTGTATTTTTTGTGCTCGTAACTATCTCCAGCAAGGGGTCTTTCTTCTATCACTGTCCCGGGCACACAAGCTTTTTTCTATTATTCCAGTTTTGCCTTTTTTCTTAGATGTCCAATGAGGCTTGCTCTAGTATCAGTTACTGGCAGTACAGGCACCCGATGGTCAGCCCACATTGAAGGAACAGCACGACATTATCAGCGTTGACTGTCAGCAGAGGAAGGAAGCTTCTTCTGGAGGCCCGGGTGATGAAGCAGAGTCTTTATTTGTACTGTTTGATTTTCATCATGGGGGTGGGGAGGGGCTGGGATATGCAAAACATGGTCCCGGACAGGGGAGCTGTCTATTATATGGAAGGCTGCGAGAGGTATCACAGATACCACTGGACAGGCATTAGAACCAGATGCTTGTGTCAGACGGACCTGGCAGAACAATCCCATCACCTGAAGCGATGCATACTTCTGTACTGAGATTTTAATAGCTCGGTCTGCATCACTTTTGGCTTTTCTTTATCGAGCTCGTGTTTTGGCAAGAAGCATCTCTCATCAAGCATTTGTGTCTGAGGGGTCTCCATTAGGTATTGTGACCGTCAAGTCATATTCAGCATCCGTCTGCACTCAGGTCTCCTGTAACTACTATGCAGTTTTGCATTAACACTTTATAGTGCAGTGTTATCTAATAGTAGCCTTCTTTATGCAAGCAGTTTCTGGCAGCCCAGTCTCCTGTCCCATATATGTCAGCCCTCTCGTTGGAGCGTGCTGTCTACCGAGGGGTTCTGCATGCTGCGGTTCATGGAGTCATTTAGGAGTTAGTTATCCATAAAGGAAGCGGATGGTGCCGTGAGGGGGGATGAGGTAGATCGTTTGGGTTTTGTCCTTTTGTGATTTCTCGGTGTTGCCTGAGTATGTAAGTCATAGAGATTTGTTAGTCTGTTTTGCATGGTGGCCTCTCTCATTTGGAAAGCGGTATATAACATGTGTGCGTCTCCACATTTTCCCAAGGTGGGGCCGGCATCGAAGGTTACGGTTCCCAAGTCATCAGAGATGGACCGACTATACGAGTGGGTGCCTGATGCGGCTGCTGACCCTGGAGGTGAAGCATGGGAGGTGAGCAAAGCAATGTTAGCCTGCTGGGGGAAAGGATGAATCTGGGATGTGGTTATTGGGGTAGGGAAAAGAAGAGGGAAGCGTGTATAACTCTTACTAGTGTTACTGTTTGTGGTGTTCTTGGACTCACTGATGTTGCGGACTCAGCGTGGCAGATCGGAGTGCAAAGCAAGGATCGACAAGGTTAGTGGAGGAAAGGAGCCAGAATGGGGCAGGTTCGCTGTTTGTTACGGTATTTGTCAGCATCCAGTTGACTCTGGTTTATTGTTGCTGCAGACGTACCGAAGGGAGATGGTGACCGGAGCACTGTGAGAAGGTAGGTTGGCGTGTGATCACAGACAGTACGCACTGGTACTAGTGCCTATGTGACTAGATAAAGCTCTGTTTTGAAGGTGTAAAGCGACTTAAAAAAAACACATGCAAGGCAGGATGTCTGCCCCTGAGTTTGTGGTGCAAGGTGAGCAATGAACGCCAAACCATAGCAGCAGTTATTTTTGAGGTGTGGCAAGTGGCCGCTTCCATGCACAACAGTCGCTTTGTATTTCTCGGTTTCTAGTTGCCATGGGTGATGCTGGCCACAGCATTTGGCGTTAGACCAGGAGCGAGCAGGCAGCTACGGCGCTTCTGAGGATGGTGTAGTTGTGGAAGAGGTCAGCATTGATTTGTGTGACACTGAGTGATGGCAATCCATGTTTCCAGATAATGAAGAGGATCTGGGCAATCGCAGCAACATCCTAGGTAGCCTATGCGGTCTTTGTAAAGGTTGGTTTCTGACCCCAGCCCTCCAAAAGGCAAGTCGAGGGGCGGATGTGAACTTTGTGTGGCTGGTCGGTTGAGTGGGGGTAGCGCAGGTGGGACAGGCAGGGCTTTAAGAGTCAGTGTAGCGGAAAACGTGGTTTGAGATCAGACACATTTGGGTGGAGTGAGGGTGCGGGGTCCTTTCTGCAAAAAACACAAGCGTCTGCTGGGCAGGGCAGTTGCAGCCTGTGTCTGTGTTATTGTGTAGTTTTTGTAGTCTGTCTTCTGTGTCCCATACCTTACTCAAGTGTTGATGTCTCCTTTGTTCTCTGTGCCTGGCGGGCACATTGGTAGCAATATTGAGGGTCTCGCAAGCCTTGGCTAATCACCATAATGCTCACCGAGCACTCAATTTCTTGTGTTTCAAGTCTAACACATGGATCTGTCATGTATGTCTTGCGTATCAGAAGTTTATGGATGGTCATCTTTTTGCAGTGGCAATTAAGGCAGCATCGGCGTCGCTGCTCAGGAGCAGTCTGTTTTCCCGAAGCCCTTTTCTAGGACTTCTGCACTGTGTCTTAACTTCCTTAGGTCTTTAAGCCTGGCTTCTCACACGTCCATCGTCCCAGTTGCGGACATATCACTTTATCACACGCAACTGCGTTTGACTTTTTGGGGGCTCACATAGATTCTTCCTCGTGGCCCCATCGATCTTCTTGCCCGACAGCATCTCCAGGCTGGGAGTCCTTCTTCTTGCCCAGAGTTTTCTTCGGTCTCTGTTGTGTTGTTTGTTGTGTTGGTGTGCGGTGTCGGTCTGTGCTTGTTTGGGTTGCAGCTGCTCCGCTTGGCTGCATAGCGATGGTAGTGTCAGGGGAAGAATAGTAGTAAGAGCATATGGTTAATGTAACATGCCTAGACTGTTTTGGCAAAGGCCATGCAGCCCATCTCAGAGCAAGCAGGCATCGGCAGCAGACAGGGACAGTAACTTCTGTGGCTCTTTTTCAGCTGCCAAGGGGATGATCGGAGCTGTCTGGGAGCGGCAGCTAGAGTGCTAGTTGAGCAGACCTGAATTTCAAAGGTGTTAAGGTTTGTATGTGAAGGGCTTTGCATTTGATTTTTATGTTTGTTTTCATGGCAGGCTGTAGTTGGACTCTAGAGGGTATTCCTGAATAGAAACAAGACTTTTGGAATTGTTAAGCTATCGCTTCGCTTCCGGGTGACTTACTTGATATTTTTTTGATGAGCTGTGCTCCAAAGGGCGATGTATGAGAGCTGAGCGGAGCATCGTAAGAAGGTGGGTCGGCCTGTAGTGTCAGAGGCAAACCTTGACTGGTAGCTATATGACTACATTATCGTATTTAATTTTTTTTTTACTTTGAAGGTGCAAAGCGAGGAGCAACATGGGATATGGGCACCAGAGCTGACTAGGGCAAGGCGAGCTGTGATCGGTGGGCTGAAGTAGCAGTTACTTTTGAGGTGTCGTATTGCTGGTCAAGTTATAAGCAACCTCTCTTGTTTGGGTCTTGCAGGTGGTGCACAAGCCTCCACATGGCAATCCAAAGTGATGGAGGCCGGGTGGGCGAGCTGTCAAGGTAACGGTATGTGAGACAGGGATCGCTGCACGCAGGCTGCAGTTTTGGGCAGTATCTCAGCATGTGTCGTCTTTGCTTGCATCATTGTAGATGCTGCGTGAAGGCTTGGAGGGGCGATGCTGTATGCTGATGAGCAGTCCCAGAAGGTGAGCAGGTTGCGGGCCAGGTCGATGTCTGATAGCAAATTATTATATGGCAACTCAGTAAAGTGTTTCTCTTTAGGTTTTGCAGGTTCTGTGGGGCCTGCCTCCGGAATTGGGTGAGCGTTTGAGGTGAGCTGGGTCGGAGAGAAGAGGAGCCACGGGGCTGGTCATGTCTTGCAAGTGCGATGGTAACTTTGTGTATCTCGGTATCCTAGGCAGCACAAGTGATGACGGCCACGGTGTCCGACTCTGTAATCGTCATGGAGCAGGTCAGCGGAATGCCACAGTGTGTCTGAGGTGGGAGGCGTTGTGTGGAAAGGTCTGTGGTGGATGTGATGCTCCCTGACAGCAGGGGTGTGGGGGTGTGCATTAGTTTGTCTGTTGGTGGTTTTGGTTTGGGTTTTTCTTTTGCAGATGTTGAAGAGGAATGTGGCGACTGCAAGATTGATCTAGTGGGCTGATTGTGGTTATTCCTGTCAAGGATGGATTCAGGCTCCTGGCCCTCTGAAAGCTAAGTTAATGCACTGATGCTAGAGAAGGGTCAGGGGAGGGGAGGGAGGGGACAAGGTTGGCAATTGCATGCAGGGGTTTTAATGATAGCGTAGGGGAGAGGACTGTCCAGGAAAGGTCCCGTTTGGGCAGATAAAGGGAGCGGGGTTGCTCTTCAGCATGCCGCTAGCGCGGGCAGGGCAGTGCGGTTCCAGCCTGTGTCTGTTGTTGTGAAGTTTGCGTGGTGTCTAGTGTGCCTCAGAACTTCCTCGGGTCACAATGTCCTCTCGGCACTGAAGGAGCACAGCAGGCGCCTCGGGCACTATCCCTAGGGTCTCGAGTGCCTGTACTTATCGGCATAGTGCCAATCGGGTGCCGCTCTTCTTGCATTACAAGCTTAAAGCGTGGATCCGTCTTGCGTGTCTCCAAATGGTCCTCCTTTGTAGCATTGTTCCCAGCTGCGTGAGCAGCTCTGCTCTCTAGCCATCCATTTTCACAGACCAGGACTTCTCTGCACCCTCATGTTTTTTTTAGCTCTTGATGGCAGCCTTCTCGCACATACGTGTTCTCAGTTTTGAGAGTAACTTCTTGTCACGGGCCACGACGGTTCTCCTCTCTTTCTGGGGTTGCCGCAGAGCCTCCTCACGTCACCGTCACGGTCCTGCAGGTGGTCTTGCCGGACAGCGTCTTCCGTCCGGGTGTCATTCTTCTTGCCAAGAGTTTTCTCTCCTCTTTTGAGGCACGTTGTTTGCAGTGTTCCGTGTATTGTCGGTCTGTGCCTGTGTGTGTTTGGCTTGGAGCTGCCCTGCCCGGGGGTGTAGAGTCAGGGGCAGGCGGAATAGCGATAAGAGTCTCTGGCTAACATGTTGATATGCCTAGACGGTTGAGGCGAAGGGTGGGAGCAAGACCTTTGGAATTGTTAAGCTATAGCTGTACATACCAGTGACTCATTCGATATTGTTTTTGCAGATGCACTGGTATGTGCTATACATCAAAGAGTGACAGAGGCAGCAAGCAGAGCACTGCGAGAAGGTCATTGCAAAGCCACTCTCCATAATATTTGAGAAGTTGTGGAGATTGGTGGATATGCCAGAAGACTGGAAGAAGGCTAATGTCACCCCCATCTACAGCAAGGGCTTAAAGGAGAATCCAGGAAATTATAGGGCCGTCAGTCCTACTTAAGTCCTTGGGAAGGCTGTGGAATGAATCTTCCTGGGGTCTATCATAAGTCAAATGAAGCATGTGACTGGGAAAAGCCAGCACAGATTCACTAAGGCAAATCATGCTTGACAAATATGATCGTGTTCTGCGGTTAAGTAACCTGTTTGGTTGATGTGTGGTGAGTGGTGTCTACCTGCATTTCTCCAAGGCTTTTGATATGGTTTCTGACAGCTTTCTCCTAGATCATGTCATCTGTTATGGTCTAGACAAGCTGCCTGTGCAGTGTTGGAGGGACTGGCTGACAGGTTGCACCCAGAGGGTGGTGGTTAATAGCTCCTTTTCAAACTGGCAAGCTGTTATAAGTGGGGTCCCCCAGGGATTGATATTGGGCCCGACACTGTTTAATTTTTTCAATAGTGATGTCGGTGATGGGATCAAGTGTACCCTGATGAACTTGGACAATGATACCAAACTGAGTGGGGAAGCAGACACTGTAGAGTGGAGAGCCACCCTGCAGAAATACCTGGATAGGGTGGAAGTGTGGGCTAACAAGAACCTTATGAAGGTCAACAAAGGGAAATTTAGGGTCATTTTAGCTGGGAAAACATAATCCCAGAGTGCAGCACAGGCTGGGATCTACCCAGCTGGGGAGCTGCTGTGGAAAGGGTCCTGGGGTCCTGGTGGAGAGCAAGCTTAATATGAGCTCACAGTGTGGTTTTGTGGCAAAGAAAGTCAATAGGATGTAGGGTTGCATTAGGAAGGGCATCACCAGCAGAGATATAGAAGTCTTTATCTCGCTGTACTCGGTGCTTGTCAGGCTACACCTGGAATACTGTGTTCAGTTTTGGTCCCCGTTATACAAAAGATGTGGACAGGCTGGAGAGGGTGCAGAGAAGGGTCACAACAATGATCAGAGGACTTGAAAGCTGGCCATATGAGGAAATGCGGAGAGAGCTGAGTTTTGTTCAGCCTTGAGAAAAGAAAGCTTAGGGGAGACTTTATCATCATGTTCCAGTATTTAAAGGGTGGCTACGAAGATGATGGAGATGTCCTCTTTACAAGGAGTCACATGGCATGTATGAGGGGTAATGGGTTCTAGCTTCTCCTGGGGAGAATCCAATTGGATGCAAGAGGAAAATATTTTGCAATGAGAACAATCATCCATTGGAATAATCTCCCCAGGGAAGCGGTGGATTCCCCAACACGGGATGCTTTTAAGATTCAGCTGGACAGGGTGCTGGGTCATATTGTTTAGACCGTGCTTTTGCCAAGAAAGGTTGGACTAGATGATTCTCGAGGTCCGTTCAACCTG
Source organism: Aptenodytes patagonicus (assembly GCF_965638725.1). NCBI lineage: Eukaryota > Metazoa > Chordata > Aves > Sphenisciformes > Spheniscidae > Aptenodytes > Aptenodytes patagonicus. The sequence goes on along the minus strand of NW_027472301.1, from coordinate 8,103 downwards.
GTATTCTATGATTCTATGAATAAGGTGGGTCACCCTGTGGTGTTGGAGGGAAGATGAGTCCTGTGGCTATATGACTGCATAATGGTTTTTGTTTTTTGAGGGCACAAAGCAACGAGTGAAGTGGGATATGGGTACTAGAGCAGACTCAGCCAAGGTGAGCAATGACTAGTGAGCTGAAGTAGCAGTTACTTTTCAGGTGTTGCATTGCTGGTATAGTTAGAAATATAGTCTGTTGTTTGGGTTTTACAGGTGGTACACAAGCTTCAATGTGGTAGCCCCAAATAATGGAGTCTGGGTGCTAAAGTGGCCAAGGTCAAGGAGAGGCAGATGGGAATTGCTGCAGGCAGGCTCTGTTTTTGGGCAGTATCTCAGGATGTGCCTTTTGCTTTTTTTTTTTTTCCATGTGTCACGGGCCGCCTCGGAGGGGTGTAGCCACCCACAGAGGAGCGGTCTGAGAAGGTGAGGTGGTTGTGGGCTGGGTCACCATTTAGTAGCTAAGTATTACATGGCATCTTGGTGAAGCATTTACCTCTTGGTGTTGCGGGAGCTGTGCTGGCTGCCTTTGGAATCGGATGAGCATTAGAGGTGAGCTGGGTAGTAGAGCACGGGAGTGGTGATATCTCACAACTGCAATGGTAACTTTGACTCTTGGCATCTTAGGTGCCATGAGTGACAGTTGCAGCATCCGACTCTGGAATCGGCATGGAGCTGGTGAGCAGAGCACTATGGCACTTCTGAGGAGGAGGGTGTTGCGGAAGAGGTTGGCAGTAACCAGTGCCAACACTGGTTTGTGGATGCTTTTCCAGATGAAGAATAAGGACTGGGTGACTGCAGCAACATCCCAGTTAGCTTTTTTTTTTTTCTTTGAGGATGTATTCAGGTCCCTAGCCATCTGAAAGCTAAGTTAAGGGACCAGGGCATGGGAGGAAACAAGGTTGGGAATTGCAAGGAGGGGGTTATGAAGTCAGTGTAGGGATGTCCAGGAACAGTCCCCTTTGGGAAGGTAAAGGGAGCGGGTTACTCTTTATCATGATGGTAGCATGGGCAGGGCCGGGCAGTTCCAGCCTGTGTTTGTGGTGGTGTGTAATTTTCTGTAGTCTCTTCTCTGTGTGTTATACCATAGTTTTTTCAGGTTTTTATGTTGCCGTAGCTTTTTGTGATTAGCAGGCACCTCGGTAGCCCTCCAAAGGGTCTCAGGGTGCATTGTCTCATCAGCATAGTGCCTGTTGAGCCCTTCTTATCTTGCTATTGTAGCTTAAAGCATGGACTTGTCTGGCATGAATGGCATTGCAGATGTTTTTGAGGGGTCATTTATTGTAGTGGCAAGCCAGGCGGTCCCCATAGCTCTGCTCTTGAGAGTTCTGTTTCTATAGTTGTCTTTAGGGGTTTCATCCCTGCATCTTTAATGGTCTTAGGTTTTAAAGCCTGGCTTCTCATGCATCCATTGTTCTGTTTTTGATGGTAGTTTTGTCTCGTGGGCTGTGGCAGTTGCCTCTCTTTCCCAGGGATGCTCTAGGGCATTTATGCTGTCATGGCACTGCAGGGTTTCTTTGCTGGAGGCATCTTCCCTATGGGAGTTTTTCTCACTTGTGGTCCTCTCGTGTTACAGTCATGTTGTTTGTGGTGTCTGTGTGAGGACTCTGTGTGTGTGTCTGGGTTGGAGCTGCCCTGCCCAGGAGCGTAGCAATGTTAAAGACAGGGGTACCACAGCTTTACAGTGGTATGGTTACATGTTGATCTGTCCAGTTTCTTTAGGCAAAGACTGTACAGTCCATCTCTGGGCAAGTAGCTGTAGACAGCTGCTACAGTTATTTTAATTGTGTTTTGTGGGTGCTAGAGGTTGGGCTCTGGCCTTTTTGGGAGTCGCAGTTTGCATGGTAGTCAAGCAGGTTTAATGTTGAGTTTGGCCTAACTTGTATATGTGGGGCTCAATATCTGGGGTTTGTTTTTTTCCAGCTGTTGTTAGAAAGCATATGCAAAACTAAGACAGACCTTTGGTCTTGTCAAGCTATGGGTCAGCATCCAGGTGACTCGCTTTACAATGTTTGAGTAGCATGGTCTGTTTAGGTGGAGGTGGTTTGGGCAATGTTTTTGGATAGCCATTAGGTATTGGCAAGCATAGTGTAGAGTCTCTTTAGTTGTGTTTTGCCAGTGGCCTAGGGTGATTTGGATCACTGGAGAAAATACTCAAGCGAGTCTTGCCAGAGCGTACAAATTGATGCCGAGCATCTTCCCTGGTTTGCTGTTAAGAAGGCTGAAACTTTGGAATCATATGGAGTGGCAACGTTGTTTTGAAGTGTGTGGTGAGACAGTTCCTGGGATGGCTTTAGAACTGGGGCAATATGCGATTGTGGCAGGTCGGTGGTGTAACAAGTGTGTTTTGAGCGAGGGGTGGGGTGAGCGGTTGTTCAAGGAGTGTTAGCTTCTGAATGTGCCTAACCTTGTATGCGTGAGGTGTTTCATTGCAGGTTGTATTTTATGTTGAGCATAATGTTTTCTTCAAAAAAAACCCCAAAAACAAAAAACAAACAAAAACCCACAACATGGCTGGGGGATCTTTTTTTTTTTTTTCCCTCCCCAGCTTGTTTTGTTTCTTTTCCCCTGGTCCTGGCCAGTGTGTGAGGTGATGTTTATTGACAATGTTTTGGCGGAGGTTGGGCTCAGGCTGGGGTTTTCATAAGCAGGGCAATTTCTGAGGCCCCGGGGGAGTGCTGCAGACATGGGGCAGTGGCCTGTTGTGGCAGGCTGGTGGCAGAATGGATCAGTTGAGAGCGAGGGGTGGCTTGTGAGGTAGCTGAATGAGTGGTGTGATGACTGTATCTAACCTTGCATGATTGTGTGGTGGTGGTGTTTTTAATGTTTCTTTGCAGGTTGGGTGTGGAGTTGAGATTTTTTTCTTTTCAGACATTTAGAAAACCTATTGAAAAAACCCCCTTCAGCTGGGGGATTTTTTTTCTCCCAGCTGGGTGGTTTTTTTTTTTTCCCCCCCCCCTGGTCCCAGCTGCTCTGCGAGGTCATGTTCATCACCAATGTTTGGGCAGAGGTCAGGCACTCGGGCCAGGGTTTTTGCAGGGAGGGTGACTTTTTGATGCCTCTGGGAATGCCGTTCCTGGGGAGCACTGTTCTGGAATGTGCCATTTGCGTGTCATTGCAGGGAGGCATGTTGTGTAGTGCATGGTCATGGGCAGATGAATGAGGATCTTGCAGTTGAAGAGTGTGGGGAATCTGAGTAGGTCACCAGTGTTGTAGAGGACCAGCTGGTGAACCAGGGGAGCCTAACTGTGTGGTTTATTGGTAGGAATGTAAATTATGGTGAGGGGCTTTGTAGTGTTGGGTGTAGCAATATTTTTTGCTTTGCATTTTTGTGTGCACGTGGGAAAGCAGAGGGTCCGTTGACATGAGTGGAGCTCAGTTGCTTTCTGCCCAGGAATACAACTTGCAGAGGTGATCCCTCCTTGAAGAGTGAAGACTTACGGAGGTAAAGCGGTAGACCAAGTACCTAATGGGAGCAAGAAATGTGGAAAAGACTGCTAGGTAGAGAATCACAGGCCCTAAATAGTTGTGCTGACTCTTAAGGTAATGCTGAATTTTTAGAGGTGAGATGTATTTAGAAAAAATAATGAGTTAGGAGACAATAAATTTAATAGTAGCAAGTATTGGATCAACTAGAGAGTAAATAATTGTTATCACTGTAGTAAAAGTACATGGTTCAAATGAAATGTAAATAATGATATCTGAAATCCTAATTGGAGTCAGCAGTAGACCAATTCAAACAAACATGGTTAAAAAAAATTACAGGCAACTATGTTTCCCTATCAGAGTCACGGTAATAACTGTAGTTGCATATTAAAGACACCCACTTAGCTTTATACTTTCATGCCCATGGGTAAAGATAGCAGTTTGGGGAAACACAAAAATAAATCATATTACAGGCCTTGATTGTTCTCACGTGGGGAGTATTGTGGCAAAAGAGGTAATAAACAGTAATTTACATGAGAATTAGGCATCAGAGGGGGAGTTGTCAATCTGTATAGGTAAATGTAGGTATTGACAGGTTTAAAAGAATGCATGTGCCATACTGGCTGCGAAGTAGATCTAAAGTATATCTGGCTCTGTGAAGGTTTTTTATTACCTCTTGAGTAGCTTTAAAGAAATGTAGACAACTTCTTGGGCACAATTGTTGCCCAGTCAAAAGCCTGTTGTTAATGAGACGGTAGCAAGAGTCAATTGTGTCTGAGTAGGATTGTAGGTGAACTATCCCACTAAGTTAGGGAAGGTGGAATGCTAATATGGTGTGTGTACTTACCTTAATTACAGCAAGAGCAAATTATAAAAGTGAAGCCAGTCCTTGTTAGGGTTCTAAGGTATACTAAAAAAGTTTGATTTTAATAAAATTTCTATAATGTTTTGTTTCATCTGTTTTGTCTCCTTTGTCTTCTCTTTTTTTGTCTGTTTGTCCTTGAGGTTGTTTTGTTAGTCTTTGAGTGATATTTTTGTGTGTCTGTCTTTCTGTCTCTGCTTGATTTCTTCATGTCGGTCTTGCCTCTGGTATTTATTTTTTGTTGGTGTAACTGTCTCTCCTAAAATGTTAAGAAAGAAAAAAGCAGCAGTAGAAAAATGGCATAGTCCTGGGGAGTAACGGTTACAAAAAAAAAAAAAAAGAAAAAATAAGTAAACTTTAAATATAAAAACTACTCCCCACGACTGTGCCATTATTCTACTGCTGCACCAGAGTTATTATTTTTAAGGTTTTTCTTATGTCATAATATATGTATTAAAAAAACTGAGAAGTGCACAGAACTCCTCCAGACCATAGAGCGTAACATCTGCTCCAGCACTCTACAGTCCAGAGGTCCTCCACACAATGGAGACAGACTTCCAGTCGAGTTCTCTATGATCCAGAGGTCCTCCGACCATAGAGACGGATTTCCGATCTAGTTATCTATGATCACAGTGTCCTCCGCCGTATCCGGAAGTCCTCCGGACCATAGAGCTAGACTTCCGGTTTTGTAGTCTATGGTCGGGAAGTCCTCGGACGTGCGCGGAAGTCCTCCGGACCACAGAGAACGGGACCGGACGCCCGTCTCTATGATCGGGAACTCCTCCGACAGTGCCGGAAGTCCTCCGGACCATAGAGAACAGGCCCGGAAGCCCGTCTCTATGATCAGGAAGTCCTCCACTAGCGACGGAAGTTCTCCAGACCATAGAGAACATGACCGGAAGTCCATCTCTATGATCAGGAAGTCCTCCGACACCGTCTGAAGTCCTCCGGACCATAGAAAACAGGACCGGAAGTCCGTCTCCATGATCAGGAAGTCCTTCGATAGCGCCGGAAGTCCTCCAACTTACCGGAAGTGACCAAAAGTCAACCGGACTGCTGTTCAACGACCAGAAGACAACCCCAAATGTGCCAAATAAATAGGAAGCAGAGAGTCTGCCACCTGAGGCGATGCCCGGTACACCGGAAGTCACTCATGAGTACCAGAAACTACAACTACAGGCCGGAAGCACACACAAACACCGGAAGAAGGCCTAATCGGAGACCTACAGGTATGATCAGTGGGGTTAGGTATTGGAATGAAGGTTAGGGTTAGGGTCATTAA
>NW_027472300.1:0-41872 GCF_965638725.1 Aptenodytes patagonicus | reverse complement strand
ACCCCAAAACCCTCCCTTGGAGGCACCTCCGCCCCGCCCGGCCGGCGCCCCGCTCTCACCCCGCTTTCTTCTTGTGGCCGGCAAACTCCCGGGCGTAGGAGAGGGCCCTCTCGCCGAAGAGGAACTGCTCCTCCACCATGGTGGAGCCCATGGCGTTCTCCGACATGTAGGTGCGGGGGGCGAGGGGCTGGAAGGCCAAGGCCAGGAACCAGCCCAGCCCCGCCACGTAGCTCAGGGCGCTGCGGGAGAGGAGACGGGGTGTCGGGGTGGGGGGGTGACCCCCCCCCGGCAGCCCCCCCCCCCCGGCCGCGGGCGCCAGGAGGTGCCCCAGCCCCCCCGGGGTTGGGGGGGGGGGTTGGGGGGGGGGCCCCGGCACTCACCAGAGCGGGGTGTTGAGGCGCAGGACGAGGCGGGAGAGCGCCCGTCGGCAGTGGGGGTCCGACAGCAGCCCCATGGCGGGGGCTGGGGGGGGGGGGCACCGAGCCCGAGTTGCTGGGGGGGGGGGGAGGAGGGGAGGAGGGGAGGATGGGGTCCCCACCGGCACCGGGGGGGGGGGGGCGGCTGGCCCCACGGGCACCCCTCGCCTGGGGCTGCCCATGGATCCACCTAGACCCCCTCCCCCCCCAGGCACCCACGGCCCCCGATGCACCCCACGGGCCTGTCCCCACACGGCCCCGTCCCTGCCCCACACACCCCCTGCAGCCCCCGTCCCTGCCCCACACACCCCCCGTCCCTGCCCCACATGGCCCTGTCCCTGCCCCACACACCCCCCGCAGCCCCCGTCCCTGCACCACATACACCCCACAGGCCCCGTCCCTGCCCCACGCACCCCCCGCAGCTCCTTACAGACCCCACAGCCCCCATCCCTGCCCCACACACCTCCCGCAGCCCCCGTCCCTGCCCCACACACCCCCCGTCCCTGCCCCACATGGCCCCGTCCCTGCCCCACACACCCCCCGCAGCCCCCGTCCCTGCCCCACACACCTCCCGCAGCCCCTGTCCCTGCCCCACACACCTCCCGCAGCCCCCGTCCCTGCCCCACACACCCCCCGCAGCCCCCATCCCTGCACCACATACACTCCACAGGCCCCGTCCCTGCCCCACACCCCCCCCGCAGCCCCTGTCCCTGCCCCACACGCACCCCACAGCTCCTTACAGGCCCCACAGCCCTGTCCCTGCCCTACACACCCCCCGCAGCCCCCGTCCCTGCCCCACATGGCCCCGTCCCTGCCCCACACACCCCCCGCAGCCCCACCCCTGCCCCACACGCACCCCACAGCTCCTTACAGGCCCCACAGCCCTGTCCCTGCCCCACACACCCCCCGCAGCCCCCGTCCCTCCCCCCCACAGGCCCCGTCCCTGCCCTACACACCCCCCGCAGCCCCCGTCCCTGCCCCACATGGCCCCGTCCCTGCCCCACACGCCCCCCACAGCCCCACCCCTGCCCCACACGCACCCCACAGCTCCTTACAGGCCCCACGGCCCTGTCCCTGCCCCACATGCACCCCACGGCCCTGTCCCTGCACCCCACGGCCCGGTACCCGCCCTGCACGGCCCCGTCCCTGCCCCACAGCCCCTGCACCCCACACGCACGCACCCCACGGCCCCTCCCCGCCCCACACACACCCCACGGCCCCTCCCCGCCCCCCGGACCCCCCCGGCGCCCCCCGGCGCCCCCCCTCCCCTCACCTCTCGGTCCCACCGCCCGGACAGGCCGCTCAATCGCCCGCGGAACGGGACAGGCCCGAGGGGTGGAGCCCAGAGACATCGATGGGCTCCGCCCGCCCCGCTCTGCGCATGCGCCGGCAGGCGGCGCCCCCGGGGGCGGGGAGGGGGCGGCTGCGCAAGGGGGGGGGGGGGGCGGGCGTGCAAGGGGGGTGTGTGTGCAAGGGGGGTGTGCAAGGGGGGTGTGCAAGGGGGGTGTGTGCGCAAGGGGGGTGTGTGTGCACGGGGGGCGTGCAAGGGGTGGGGGGGTGCAAGGGGGTGTGTGTCCACGGGGGTGTGCAAGGGGGGTGGGTGTGCATGGGGGGTGTGCAAGAGTGTGGGGTGGGTGTGCAAGGGGGCTGTGTGTGCAAGGGGGTGTGCAAGGGGGGTGGGTGTGCAAGGGGGGCGTGCAAGGGGGGTGTGTGTGCACAGGGGTGTGCAAGGGTGTGGGGTGGGTGTGCAGGGGGGTGTGCAAGGGGGGGGTGTGCGCACGGGGGGTGTGCAAGGGGGGCAGGGGTGCAAGGGGGGTGTGCAAGAGTGTGGGGTGGGTGTGCAAGGGGTGTGTGCAAGGGGGGTGGGGTGTGCAAGGGTGTGTGTGTGTAAGGTGGGTGTGCAAGGGGTGTGTGTGCGTGTGCACGGGGGTGTGTGTGTGCACGGGGGATGGGGGGGGTCTCTGAGGTGGGGGCAATGGGAGCGTGCAAGGGTGGGTGTGCAAGGGGCTCTGCAATGGGGGCGGGTGTGCAAAGGGGCTGTGCGGTGTGGGGGGGGTTTGGGTGCGCCAGGGGCCACGCGGTGGGGCGGGGGTGCACGGGGGGTGCACGGGGCGGGTGTGCAAGAGGCCACCCAACGGGGGGTGGGTGTGCAAGGGGGGGGGGAGGGCCAGGAGGGGCCCATGCCAGGGCCCCCCGACACCCCCCGTGCCGCGCCACACCACGCGGGCACCGCGGCGCTGGGGGTCCGGCGCCCACCGGCAGCGCCGCGCCCCGAGGGAAGCAGCACGGCACGCGGTGCACGGCACGGCACACGGCACACGGTGCACGACGCGGCACATGGCGCGCAGCACATGGCACACATGGCGTGGCACAGCACATGGCGCGTGACGCCGCACACGGCGCGCCACATGGCGCACGGCACACGATGGGGCACGTGGCGCATGGCACATGGCACGTGGTGCACGGCACACAGCGTGGCACATGGCACGCGGCGCACGGTGCGGCACATGGCACGCGACGTGGCGCACGGCACATGGCACATGGCATGCGGCACACGGCGCACGACACGGCACATGGCATGTGGTGCACGACGTGGCACATGGCGCGCGGCGCACAGCCCACGGTGCACGACACGGCACGTGGCATGTGGCACGCAGTGCATGGCACATGGCGTGGCACACGGCACACAGCATGGCACGTGGCACACGACACACGACGTGGCACATGGCACACGATGCGGCACATGGAACATGGCACACGGCGCACGCCGCGGCACACGACGTGGCACATGGCACGCGGCACACGGCACGCAACACGGTGCATGGCACGTGGCACATGGCGCGCGGTGCACGGCCCATGGTGCACGACACGGCACGTGGCACGTGGCACGCAGTGCATGGCACATGGCGTGGCACACGGCACAGAGCGTGGCACGTGGCACACGATGCGGCACATGGAACGTGGCACACGGCGCACGCCGCGGCACACGACGTGGCACATGGCACACGGCATGAGGCACACGGCATGCAACACGGTGCATGGCACGTGGCACATGGCGCGCGGCGCACGGCCCACGGTGCATGACACGGCACGTGGCACGTGGCACACAGTGCATGGCACATGGCGTGGCACACGGCACACAGCGTGGCACGTGGCACATGGCACACGACACATGGCACACGACATGGCACATGGCACACAGCACATGGCACACGATGCAGCACATGGAACGTGGCACACGGCGCACGCTGCGGCACACGACGTGGCACATGGCACACGGCACGCAACACGGTGCATGGCACGTGGCACATGGCGCGCGGCGCACGGCCCACGGTGCATGACACGGCACGTGGCACGTGGCACACAGTGCATGGCACATGGCGTGGCACACGGCACACAGCGTGGCACGTGGCACATGGCACACAGCACATGGCACACGATGCAGCACATGGAACGTGGCACACGGCGCACGCTGCGGCACACGGTGTGGCACATGGCACGCGGCACGCGGCACACGGCACGCAACACGGTGCATGGCACGTGGCACATGGCGCGCGGCGCACAGCCCATGGTGCATGACACGGCACGTGGCACGCAGTGCATAGCACATGGCACGGCACACGGCACACAGCGTGGCACGTGGCACACGGCACACGACGTGGCACATGGCACACAGCACATGGCACACGATGCGGCACATGGAACGTGGCACACGGTGCACGCCGCGCATGGCACACAGCCCACGGCGCAGCGCACGGCAGACAGGGCACGGCAGACGGCGCACGGCGCACGGCACGCCGCGGCAGCCCTTTATTGACGAGGGACTCGGGCCGTTGCCGCCCCGCAGCCCCCCCCCCCGCCCCGGTAGCGCGTCGCCGGCGTCGTCCGGCGCCGCTCAGTCCCCCAGCAGCCCGGTGACCTCCCGCAGCCGCTCCCGCACCACCCGGTCCAGCACGGCGTGGAGAGCGCGGCAGGCCCGCCCGGCCGCCTCCAGCGCCGCCTCCAGCCGCTCCTGGTGCAGGCGGGCGCTGAGCTGCAGGAGGGCGATCTGCCCCGAGGCCGGCAGCAGCGCCAGCACCAGCCGCGGCCCCCCCGCCGCCTCCTCGGGGGAGCTGAGGTCGGCCAGGGGGGTGTCCTCGGCCAGGCCGGCCGTGCTGGCGCAGACGTAGTCCCGCATGGGGATGCCGGCGTCCATCACCGCCAGCGTGGCCGCGTTCACGCAGGCGCAGTAGTTGCCGCCGTCGGCTTGCAGGATCTGGGGGAGCGGCCGGTTCGGTTGGGGGGGGAGGGGGGGGGGGGGGGAGGCTGCGCAGGGAACCCCCCCGGGGTCCGTGTCCTGCCGCCCCGCGTTCCGCGTTCCCCCCCCCCCCCCGGGGTCCGTGTGTCCCACTGGGGTCCTTGTCCCCACCAGGGTCCATGTCCCCACTGGGGTCAGTGTCGTGTCCCCCCCCCAGGTCTGTGTCGTTCCCCCCCCCCCCAGCCCGTGTCCCCTCTGGGGTCTGTGTCCCCCCCCACAGCCCATGTCCCCCCCCCCCCGGGTCCATGTCATCCCCCCACATCCGTGTCCCCCCTGGGGTCCGTGTCGTTCCCTCTGGGTCCGTGTGTGTCTCCCCCCCCAGCCCATGTCCCCTCCGGGGTCTCTGTCCCCCCCCAGGGCCCGTGTCCCCCCCTGCACTGTCCGTGTCCCCCCCACTGTCTGTGTCCCCCCCACGGCCTGTGTCTCCCCCCCCCCCACTGTCTGTGTGTCCCCCCAGGTCCGTGTCCCCCCCCCCAAGTCCATGTCCCCCCCCAGGTCCGTGTCCCCCCCACAGCCCGTGTCCCCCCCCACGGCCCGTGTCACCCCCACAGCCCGTGTCCCCCCCCCACTGTCTGTGTCCCCCCCAGGGCCCGTGTCCCCCCCGGGGTCTGTGTCTCCCCCGGGCCCTGTGTGTCCCCGTCCCCCCCACCGTGTCCCCCCCGGGGTCTGTGTCCCCCCCGGGCCCCGTGTCCCCCCCGGGGTCTGTGTCCCCCCCAGGCCCCGTGTCCCCGTCCCCCCCCGTGTCCCCCCCGGGGTCTGTGTCCCTCCCGGGCCCCGTGTCCCGTCCCACCCCCCCCCCCGTGTCCCCCCCGGGGTCTGTGTCCCCCCCGGGCCCCGTGTCCCGTCCCCGTCCCCCCGTGTCCCCGTCCCCCCCCGTGTCCCCCCCGGGCCCCGTGTCCCCCCGTGTCCCCCCCCACGGCCCGTGTCCCCCCCCTGGGCCCCGTCCCCGTCCCCGTCCCCCCCCGGTGCCCCCATCACCTGGACGTAGATGTCGATCTGGGAGCGGGGGTAGAGGCGGGTGAGGATGGCGGCCTCGAAGGTCTGCTTGAGGAGCAGCGCCAGCTCCCCGGCCTGCCGGTCGCCGTGGGGCCGGCGCCGCCGCTCGCCGGCGCTGAAGGTGGCCAGGCTGTACTGGCAGTTCACCAGGGCCCGGTCGGGCAGAGCCTTGCCGCGGGCACCGCGCGTCTGTGGCCGGGGGGGAGAGAGGCGATGGGGACGGCGGGTGGGCGACCGGGAGCGGGCCCGGGCCCGGGGCCGGGGCGGGGGTGGGGGGGTGGGGGGTAGGCCGGGCCCGGCCGGGCCGCTCACCTCGTGGGGGCCGTAGACCACGGCCAGCGCCTTGGTGTTGCCCTGCTCGATGTAGGCCGAGCCGTCGGCCTGAGCGAAGACGCCCATGCGGGCGCGGACCTTGCGGAGCTCGGCGGGACGGCGCCCGTCCGCCCGGTAACCCTCGTCCGACAGCAGCTCCGGCGCCGCCATGTTACCCGGCCGGAGGGGGGGGGGGGAACTACAGCTCCCGGCCTGCCCCGCGCGGGATGGACTACAGCTCCCGGCCTGCCCCGCGCAGAGAGGAGGAGGAGGAGGAGGAGGAGGAGGAGGGGGGGGGACTACAACTCCCGGCGTGCCCCGCGCGGGGAGGGAGGGGAACGACACTACAACTCCCGGCGTGCCCCGCGCGGGACGGACCACAACTCCCGGCGTGCCTAGCGCGGGACGCCCGCCAGAGGCCGCGCCCTCCGGCCCGAAGCCGCGCCCCCCGGCCCGAAGCCGCGCCCCCCGGCCCGAGGCCTCGCCCCCCGGCCCGAGGCCTCGCCCCCCGGCCCGAGGCCTCGCCCCCCGGCCCGAGGCCGCGCCCCCCGGCCCGAGGCCTCGCCCCCCGGCCCGAGGCCGCGCCCCCCGGCCCGAAGCCGCGCCCCCCGGCCCGAGGCCGCGCCCCCCGGCCCGAAGCCGCGCCCCCCGGCCCGAGGCCGCGCCCCCCGGCCCGAGGCCGCGCCCTCCGGCCCGAAGCCGCGCCCCCCGGCCCGAGGCCGCGCCCCCCGGCCCGAAGCCGCGCCCCCCGGCCCGAGGCCGCGCCCTCCGGCCCGAAGCCGCGCCCCCCGGCCCGAGGCCACGCCTCCCCCGGAGGCGACGCCCCCTCCGAGGCCACGCCCCCCGCGGGGCCGGTGCTCGGCGCTGCCCGGGCGGGAGCGGCGGGTACCGATCCGTGCCCGGCCCGTACCGATCCGTGCCCGATCCGTGCCCGGCCCGTACCGATCCGTGCCGCTCCGTGCCGCCCCGAGCCGCTCCGTGCCTGTCCCCAGCCGCCATGGCGGCGGCGGCGGGCCCCGGCGGGTTCCAGTTCGCCATCGACCGCGGCGGCACCTTCACCGACGTCTTCGCCCGCTGCCCCGGCGGCCGCGTCCGCGTCCTCAAGCTGCTCTCCGAGGACCCGGGCTACGGAGACGCCCCCACCGAGGGCATCCGCCGCGTCCTGCAGGAGGTGCGGCCGCCGGACCCCCCCCCGGGACCCCCGGGACACCCCGGGAACCCCCCCGACACCCCCCCGGGACACCCCGGGACCCCCCCGAGACACCCCCCGGGACCCTGCTCCAGGACCCCCCCGAGACCCCCCCGGGACACCCCAGGACCACCCCGAGACCCCCCCGCGACACCCCGGGACCCCCCCAAGACCTCCCCGGGACACCCCGGGACCCCCCCGAGACACCTCCCGAGACATCCCCCGGGACCCTGCTCCAGGACCCCCCCGAGACCCCCCCGGGACACCCCGGGACCCCCCCGAGACCCCCCCCCCGGGATCCCACTCCAGGACCCTCCTCGAGACCCCCCCGAGATCCCCCAGGAACCTCCCCCCCCCCCCCCCCGAGACTCTCCCAGGGACTCTCACCCGGGGCCCTCCCCAAGACCCCCCCCGGGATCTCCTCCTGGGACACCCCCCCGCCCCCCGGGAGCTCCCCCTGGGACCCTCCCCACTGGGACCTCCCCATGACCCCCCTGGAACACCCCTCTGGGACCCCCCCCAGGACCCTCCCCCAGGACCCTCCCCCTGAGACCCTCCCCCCGGGATCTCCTCCTGGAACCCCCCCCCCGAGACCCCCGTGCCCCAGCCCCCCAGGCCAGCCCTCCCCCCCCCCCCCCTTCCCAGGGTTGGGGGGGCTGGGGCAGCCTGGTCCGGTCCGGACCCCCCCCCGCCCTGTGCCGGGGGGAGCTGTGGGGCCGAGGGTCCGCGGTGGGGGGGCAGGGCCGAGGGTGCGCGGTGGAGCCGTGGGGCCGAGGGTCCGCGGTGCGGCGGCGGGGCCGAGGGTCTGTGGTGGAGCCATGGGGCTGAGGGTCCGCGGTGGGGCGGTGGGGCCGAGGGCCCGCAGTGGAGCCGTGGGGCTGAGGGTCCGTGGGGGGGCGGCGGAGCCGAGGGTGCGCGGTGGAGCCGTGGGGCTGAGGGTCCGTGGGGGGGCGGTGGGGCCGAGGGCCCGCAGTGGAGCCGTGGGGCTGAGGGTCTGTGGGGGGGCGGTGGGGCCGAGGGCCCGCGGTGGAGCCGTGGGGCCGAGGGTCCGTGGTGCCGGCAGGAGAGCGGGGTGGCGGTGCCGCGGGATCAGCCCCTGGACGCCTCCGGCATCGAGTGGATCCGCATGGGCACCACGGTGGCCACCAACGCGCTGCTGGAGCGCCGGGGCGAGCGCCTGGCCCTGCTGGTCACCCGCGGCTTCCGCGACCTCCTCCACATCGGCAGCCAGGCCCGCCCCCACATCTTCGACCTGGTGAGGCCCGGCGCCGCCGCCATGCCGGCGCCGCCGCTGCGGCACCCGCACCGGCGTGGGGTTGGGACGGCACGCTGTCCGGGATGGGGGGGGTGGCACGTCCCCGGGACCCACGTCACCTGGGGTTAGGGTGGCACGTCCCCGGGACCGGCACCAGCCAGGGTTGCGGCGGCACTTCCCGGTGACCCACGCTGTCCGGGATGGGGGGTGGCACGTCCCCGGGACCTGCGCCCTCTGGGTTTGGGGTGGCATGTCCCCCCCCTGACCAGCACCATCCGGGCTCAGGGTGCCACGTCCCCGTGTCCCGCACCCTCCGGGCTTGGGGCAGCCCACCCCCGTGACCCACGCCGCCCGCAACCGGGCTGGCACGTCCCCGGCACCGTCACTGTCCGGGCTTGGGGCAATGTGTCCCCACGCGACCCACGCCATCCGGGCTCGGGCTGGCACGTCCCCGTGCGACCCACGCCGTCTGGGCTCGGAGCAGCGTGTCCCCGCGTGACCCGCGGCCCTCCCGGCTCGGTGAGGCCCGGCGCGTCCTCTGCCCGGCGCGGACGTCCTTGGCGGTGGCGGGAAGTCCCCGGATCCCGGGTGCTGCGTCCCGTGAGCGCCGCTGGGCCCCGGCCACGGCCCCGCGCCAGCCCCCCGGCCCTGTGCCAGCGCCCGCGCGCCGCCCCGGCCGGCCGGGAGCCAGCGGCAGCTCCGGCAGCGCGGCGAGGCCGGCGCCTCCCCGAGCGGGCGGCGGGGGCTGCCCCGCCGTGGCGGGGCGTCCCGCGGTGGCCCCCGGGTGACGTCCCCGTCCCCCCCCCCGTCCCGTCCCCCCCCCCCCCCGCAGGAGGTGGCGGTGCCCGAGGTGCTGTACGAGGAGGTGATCGAGGTGGACGAGCGGCTGATCCCGCACCAGCCCGGCTGCCGCCTCCCGGGGAAGGAGACCCTCCCGCTGCTGGAAGGTGGGGACCGCCGCCGCGAAGGGGGGGGGGGGGGGGGGGCCGGGGCCGGCGGGGACACATCCCCCCCCCCCCCCCCCCGCCCTGTGACCCCCCCCGGGACCCCCGGCTGTCCCCAGGCTCCACAGGGGCGTCCCTGCTGGTGCAGCGGCCGCTGGAGCTGTCGGCGCTGCGGCGGGAGCTGGAGGGGGTGCTGGCCCGCGGCATCCGCAGCCTGGCCGTGCTGCTGCTCCACTCCTACGCGTGAGTCCCCGGGGGGGACGGGACAGGACCTGGGGGAATTTGGGGGGGGGGGAAGGGGAGGGGGGGGCGCGCAGCCAGACCCCCACGCCCGACGCCGTCCCCGCTCTCCCTGGCAGCTGGCCCGGCCACGAGGAGCAGGTCGGGGCGCTGGCACGGGAGCTGGGCTTCCGGCACGTCTCCCTCTCCTCCGCGGTGGCGGCCATGGTGCGGGCGGTGCCGCGCGGCTACACGGCCTGCGCCGACGCCTACCTCACCCCCTGCATCCACCGCTACCTGGAGAGCTTCCGTGCCGGCTTCGCCCACCAGCTGCGGGTGAGTGGGGCCACCGGGACCCCACCACGGGCGCCCATCCCACTAGGACCACCCCCCCCCCCCAAAAGGGCACCCATCCCACCGGGACCCCCCGGCCGGTGCCCGTCCTGCCGGGACCCCCCCGGCAGCACCCATCCCACCAGGAACCCCTGCCAGCGCCCGTCCCACCTCGATCCCCCTCTGTGGGCGCCCGTCCCACCGCGACACAACCCCCCCCCCCCCACCCCGTCGGCGCCCGTCCCACCGGGACCCCCCCCCCCCCACCGTGGGCGCCCGTCCCAGCGTCCCCCCCCCGCCCGCAGGAGGTGCCGGTGCTGTTCATGCGCTCGGACGGGGGGCTCACCCCCATGCAGCACTTCAGCGGGGCCCGCGCCATCCTCTCGGGCCCGGCCGGCGGCGTGGTGGGCTACGCTGTCACCACCTACCGCCGCGAGGACGGGCAGCCCGTCATCGGCTTCGACATGGGAGGTGAGCGGGGGCGGGGGGCGGGGGGGGTGGGGGGTGGGGGGGCCGGCGGGGGCCTGAGCCGCGCTCCCCCAGGCACCTCGACGGACGTCAGCCGCTACGCCGGCGAGTACGAGCACGTCTTCGAGGCCAGCACCGCCGGCGTCAGCATCCAGGCGCCGCAGCTTGACATCAACACCGTGGCGGCCGGCGGTGGCTCCCGGCTCTTCTTCAGGTGGGTGGGGGCTCCGGGCACCCGTGGGTGCCCCGGGCAGGGCACGCTGGGGCTCGGGGGCTCGGTGGAGGCTGGGTCCGGCTCGGCCGCGGCGCGGCGGCGCGGCTGGGCGTAGCCGGGACCCCTCCCTCTCCCGCCGGCGTCTCCCCTCCAGGTCCGGGCTCTTCGTGGTCGGCCCCGAGTCGGCGGGCGCCCACCCCGGCCCAGCCTGCTACCGCAAGGGTGAGTGGCCGCGCTGCCGGCGGGTGCCGCGCCGCGGTGCCGCGCTCACCGTCCCCATCCCCGTCCCGGCGCAGGGGGTCCGCTGACCGTCACCGACGCCAACCTCTGCCTGGGCCGCCTGCTCCCCGAGTACTTCCCCCGCATCTTCGGGCCGGGCGAGGACCAGCCGCTGTGCCGGGAGGCGGCGGCGCGGGCGTTCCGTGAGCTGGCCGCCCGCATCGACGCCTTCCTGGCCGACACCGACACCGCCGGCGCCGCCGGCGCCGCCGCCCGCCGGCCGCTCTCGGTGGAGGAGGTGGCCATGGGCTTCGTGCGGGTGGCCAACGAGGCCATGTGCCGGCCCATCCGCGCCCTGACGCAGGTGGGCTGGCCCCGGGGCGGGGCGGGGTGGGGCAGGGCGGGGCACCGCCGGCGCCGGTGTCACCCCGCCCCATGTCCCCCCCCCCCCCACACCTCTCTCCGCAGGCGCGGGGCCACGACGCCTCCCGCCACGTGCTGGCCTGCTTCGGGGGCGCGGGGGGGCAGCACGCCTGCGCCATCGCCCGCACCCTGGGCATGAGCAGGGTCTTCATCCACAAGTAGGTGGATCGGGGCGGGGGGGGCTCCGCGGGGACACCCCCCACCACCACCACCCCACCCCCCACCTCTGCCGGTGCCGCCGGACAAGGGCGGGGGCACTTTTTGGGGGGGGGGTGCCCAGCGTCCCCCGGGTGGTGTCGAGACGTTCCCGGCCCCTGGGTAGATGGTGTGGGGTTGGGGGGCTCTGGTGTCGTCGTCGTGTCATGTCCCCCCCCCCGAGGCAGATTTGTTGGGTTTGGGGGTGCCCCAGCCCCCCAGGCGGGTGCATTTGGGTTTGGGGGTGCCCCAGCCCCCCCCCCCCAGGGCGGGTGCGTTGGGTTTGGGGGTGCCCCAGCCCCCCAGGCGGGTGCATTTGGGTTTGGGGGTGCCCCAGCCCCCCCAGGCGGGTGCATTTGGGGTTGTCCAGACCCCCAGGTGGATGCAGGGTGTTTGGGGGTGCCCCAGCCCCCCCCCCCCCCCCCCCAGGTGGATGCGTGGAGTTTGGGGGTGCCCCAGCCCCCAGGCAGATGTGTTGGGTTCAGGGGTGCTGCGGTCCTGAGGTGGATGCGCGGGGTTTGGGGGTGCCCCCGGGTGCTGGGTTTGGGGGTTCCCCCATCCCCAGGTGGTTTCGTTGGGTTTGGGGGTGCCCCCGGGTGCTGGGTTTGGGGGTTCCCCCATCCCCAGGTGGATTCGTTGGGTTTGGGGGTGCCCCCAGGTGCTGGGTTTGGGGGTGCCCCCGGGAGCTGGGTTTGGGGGTCCCCCCATCCCCAGGTGGTTTCATCGGGTTTGGGGGTGCCCCTGGGTGCTGGGTTTGGGGGTGCCCCCGGGAGCTGGGTTTGGGGGTTCCCCCATCCCCAGGTGGATTCGTTGGGTTTGGGGGTGCCCCCAGGTGCTGGGTTTGGGGGTGCCCCTGGGTGCTGGGTTTGGGGTTGCCCCCGGGTGCTGGGTTTGGGTGTTCCCTGCTCCCCAGGTGGTTTCGTTGGGTTTGGGGGTGCCCCCGGGTGCTGGGTTTGGGGGTTCCCCCATCCCCAGGTGGTTTCGTCGGGTTTGGGGGTGCCCCTGGGTGCTGGTTTTGGGGGTTCCCCCATCCCCAGGTGGATTCATTGGGTTTGGGGGTGCCCCCGGGTCCTGGGTTTGGGGGTGCCCCTGGGTGCTGGGTTTGGGGGTTCCCCCATCCCCAGGTGGTTTTGTCGGGTTTGGGGTTGCCCCCAGTTGCTGGGTTTGGGGGTTCCCTGCTCCCCAGGTGTTTTTGCTGGGTTTGGGGGTGCCCCCGGGTGCTGGTTTTGGGGGTTCCCCCATCCCCAGGTGGATTCATTGGGTTTGGGGGTGCCCCCAGGTGCTGGGTTTGGGGGTGCCCCCGGGAGCTGGGTTTGGGGGTCCCCCCATCCCCAGGTGGTTTCATCGGGTTTGGGGGTGCCCCTGGGTGCTGGGTTTGGGGGTGCCCCCGGGAGCTGGGTTTGGGGGTTCCCCCATCCCCAGGTGGATTTGTTGGGTTTGGGGGTGCCCCTGGGTGCTGGTTTTGCGGGTGCCCCTGGGTGCTGGGTTTGGGGGTGCCCCTGGGTGCTGGGTTTGGGGGTTCCCCCATCCCCAGGTGGTTTTGTCGGGTTTGGGGTTGCCCCTGGGTGCTGGTTTTGGGGGTTCCCCCATCCCCAGGTGGATTTGTTGGGTTTGGGGGTGCCCCTGGGTGCTGGTTTTGCGGGTGCCCCTGGGTGCTGGGTTTGGGGTTGCCCCCGGGTGCTGGGTTTGGGGGTTCCCCCATCCCCAAGTGGACGCTCTGGGTCCGGGGGTGCCGGCGGGCGGGGGTCGGGGTGTGGCGGGTGGGGGTGTTGCGGTCCCCGGGAGGCGTCGGCGTCGGCGTCGGCGTCGTCGGCGTTGGCGTCGGCGGGCGCGGCAGCGGCCTGGGTGGGGGTCGCGCAGGTACAGCGGGATCCTGTCGGCGTACGGGCTGGCGCTGGCGGACGTGGTGCACGAGGCGCAGGCCCCCTGCGCCCTCCGCTACGAGCCGGCCGCCTTCCCCTGGCTGGACGGGCGCATCGCCGGGCTGGAGCGGGAGTGCCGGGACGCGCTGCGGGCGCAGGGCTTCGCCGGGTGAGCCGCCGCGGGGGGGAGGGGGGTCCCAGGAGTGGGGGGGACGGATGGGGACGCCGCTGCCCCCCCCCCCCCCCCCCCGCCCGCCGCTGACGGGGCCGCCCCCGCAGGGAGCGGATCCGCACGGAGGCTTTCCTGCACCTGCGCTACGAGGGCACCGACTGCGCCCTGATGTGCTCGGCCAAGGGCCACCCGCCCACCCCGCGCTCCTGTCGCGCCGGAGACTTCCAGGCCGCCTTCACCAGTCGGTCCGTCCCGGCGCCGCGGTCCCCCGTCCCGGCGCCACCATCCCCCGTCCCGGTGCCGCGATCCCCCGTCCTGGTGCCGTGATCCCCATCCCGGCACCGCCATCCCCCGTCCCGGCACCGCCATCCCCCATCCTGGTGCCGTGATCCCCCGTCCTGGCACCGCGATCCCCCATCCCGGCACCGTGATCCCCCATCCCGGCGCCACAATCCCCATCCCGGCACCGCCATCCCCCATCCTGGAGCCACGATCCCCCGTCCCGGCACCGCCATCCCCCATCCCGGCACCGTGATCCCCCGTCCCGGCACCACGATCCCCCATCCCAGTGCCGAGATTCCCACCCCAGGACCACAGTCCCTGGTCCCGGTGCCATGATCCCCCATCCCGGCACCATGATCCCCCGTCCTGGCACCATGATCCCCATCCCAGCACCACGATCCCCCATCCTGGCACCGCGATCCCCCGTCCCGACACTGCGATCCCCACCCAGCACCACGATCCCCCGTCCCAGTGCTGCAATCCCCTGTCCTGGCACCACGATCCTCATCCCAGCACCACGATCCCCTGTTCTGGCACCACGATCCCCCGTCCCGGCACCACGATCCCCCGTCCCGGCACCACAATCCCCCACCCCAGCACCACAATCCCTGGTCCCGGTGCCATGATCCCGTGTCCTGGCACCATGATCCCCATCCCAGCACCACGATCCTCTCTCCCAGTGCCGCGATCCCCCACCCCAGCGCCGCGATCCCCCATCCCAGCACCACAATCCCCCGTCCCGGCACCGCGATCCCCCACCCCAGCGCCGCGATCCCCCATCCCAGCACCACAATCCCCCATCCCGGCACCACGATCCCCCATCCCGGCACCACAATCCCCCGTCCTGGCACCGCGATCCCCATCCCAGCACCACAATCCCCCGTCCCGGCACCACGATCCCCCATCCCGGCACCACAATCCCCCGTCCTGGCACCGCGATCCCCATCCCAGCACCACAATCCCCCGTCCCGGCACCGCGATCCCCCATCCTGTCCTGGCACCGCCATCCCCCATCCCGGCGCCATGATCCCCATCCCAGCACCGCGATCCCCCGTCCCAGCAGCGCGATCCCTGTCCTGGCGCTGCCGTGCCATGCCGGGCGCAGTGCCATGCCGGTGCCCCCTCGCCGCAGCCGGTGCCCGCTCCTGCCCCGCAGGTACCTGGCGGAGTTCGGCTTCACCATCCCCGACCGCGCGGTGGTGGTGGACGACGTGCGGGTGCGCGGCACGGGCAGCAGCAGCATCAGCTGCGAGACCCCCCTGGCCCCCAGCGGGAAACCGGCCCGCGTGGAGACGGTGAGGGCGGGGGGTCGCGGGGGGTCCCGGGGGTCGCGCGGGGACAGGGGGTGACCCGGCGTGGGGCTGGGGGCTCGGGCTGGGTCCCGCAGGTGACGCGGTGCTACTTCGAGGAGGGGTACCTGGAGACGCCGGTGTTCCTGCTGGAGGAGCTGGCCTGCGACCACGCCGTCCCCGGACCCGCCATCATCATCGACAAGAACAGGTAGGGACCCCGGGGGGACAGTGGGACCCCGGGGGGATGGCGGGGACCCCAGCGGGATGGCAGGACCCCGGGGGGATGGCGGGGACCCCAGGGGGACAGCGGGACCCTGGGGGGATGGCGGGACCCTGGGGGGATGGTGGGGACCCCGGGGGACAGCGGGACCCCGGGGAGATGGCAGGGACCCTGGGGGGAAGACGGGGACCCGGGGAGCCGGTGGGATGCGGGGGAGCTGATGAAGAGACCAGGGAGCTGGTGAGGACCCCGGGGAGCTGGCGGGGACCCTAGGGAGCCAGCGGGGACCCCAGGGAGCCAGCGGGACCCTGGGGAGCTGGTGGGGTCCCTGTGTAGCTGACGGGGACCCCGGGAATCCAGAAGGACCCTGGGGAGCTGGTGGGACCCCAGGGAGCCGGTGGGATGCGGGGGAGCTGATGAAGAGACCAGGGAGCCGGTGGGGACCCCGGGGAGCTGGCGGGGACCCCAGGGAGCTAGCGGGACCCTGGGGAGCTGGTGGGGACCCCGGGGAGCTGGCGGGGACCCCAGGGAGCCAGCGGGACCCTGGGGAGCCGGTGGGACCCCAGGGAGCTGGTGGGATGCGGGGGAGCTGATGAAGAGACCAGGGAGCCGGTGGGGACCCCAGGGAGCCGGCGGGACCCCGGGGAGCTGGCGGGGACCCCGGGAAGCCGGTGGGACCCCAGGGAGCTGGTGGGGACCCCGGGGAGCCGGCGGGACCCCGGGGAGCCGGTGGGGACCCCGGGAAGCCCCGCGCCCCTCCAGCTCCTGTTGCCGCCGCCCGCCTCCCCCAGCACCATCGTGGTGGAGCCGGGCTGCACCGCCAGCCTCACCCGCTTCGGCGACGTCTGCATCGCCGTCGGCTCAGGGCCCCCGCGCTCCGTCGGCCCCCAGCTCGACGCCGTCCAGCTCTCCATCTTCTCCCACCGCTTCATGAGCATCGCAGGTGGGGGGGGGGGCTGCCCCCGGCAGCCAGGACGAGGGGGGCTCTGTGGGGCGGGGACCCCCTCCTGAGGGTCCGCCGTGCCCCGCGTGTGTGTCGTGTCCCCCCCCCCGCCCCCCCCCCCTGCAGAGCAGATGGGCCGGATCCTGCAGCGGACGGCCATCTCCACCAACATCAAGGAGCGGCTGGACTTCTCCTGCGCGCTCTTCGGGCCGGACGGGGGGCTGGTGTCCAACGCCCCCCACATCCCCGTCCACCTGGGCGCCATGCAGGAGACCGTCCAGTTCCAGGTAGGAGGGTGTACCCACCCCCCCCCCTCCCGGCCCCGGGACACACACCCCCCCCCCCCCCCCAGGGACCCGCTCAGCCCTTCCCGGTGCCGCCGCAGATCCGCAACCTCGGCGAGGACCTGCGGGAGGGGGACGTCATCCTGAGCAACCACCCCTGCGCGGGGGGCAGCCACCTGCCCGACCTCACCGTCATCACCCCCGTGAGCGCGAGCCAGGGGCGCGGGACACCACCCCCCCCCCCCCCCCCCACCCCCCCCGATCCGGGGCACCCCGGGGTGCAGGAACACCCCCCACCACCACCACCCCCCCCCGGGGGACACCGGCTCAGCGCTGGGCTCTCCCCAGGTCTTCTGGCCGGGCGTCCCCAAGGCCGTCTTCTTCGTGGCCAGCCGCGGGCACCACGCGGACATCGGGGGCATCACCCCCGGCTCCATGCCCCCCACTCCAAGGCGCTGCGGGAGGAGGGGGCCGTCTTCGTCTCCTTCAAGCTGGTGAAGGACGGCGTCTTCCAGGAGGAGGGTGGGTCCGCGCCGGGACGGCGGGGACGCGGTGGGGACGCGGTGGGGACGGCGGGGGACATGGCGGGGATGGTGGGGATGTGGGGGACATGGTGGGGACGGTGGGGATGCGGTGGGGACACGGTGGGGACGGCGGGGGACATGGTGGGGACACGGTGGGGACATGGTGGAGACAGTGGGGGACATGGTGGGGACGGCGGGGACGCGGTGGGGACGCGGTGGGGACGGCGGGGGACATGGCGGGGATGGTGGGGATGTGGGGGACATGGTGGGGACGGTGGGGATGCGGTGGGGACACGGTGGGGACGGCGGGGGACATGGTGGGGACACGGTGGGGACATGGTGGAGACAGTGGGGGACATGGTGGGGACGGCGGGGACGCGGTGGGGACGCAGTGGGGACAGCGGGGGACATGGTGGGGATGGTGGGGATGCGGTGGGGACATGGGGGACATGGTGGGGACGGCGGGGACGCGGTGGGGACGCGGTGGGGACAGTGGGGGGCATGGTGGGGATGGTGGGGATGCAGTGGGGATGCAGTGGGGTCATGGGGGACGCGGTGGGGATGTGGGGGACATGGTGGGGACATGGTGAGGACACGGTGGAGACAGTGGGGGACATGGTGGGGATGGCGGGGACACGGTGGGGACACGGTGGGGATGCAGTGGAGACGTGGGGGACATGGTGGGGATGGCGGGGACGCGGTGGAGAGGCGGGGGACATGGTGGGGACGGTGGGGATGCGGTGGGGACGTGGTGGGGACGTGGTGGGTACGCGGTGGAGACGGTGGGGGGCATGGTGGGGATGCGGTGGGGACGCGGTGGGGACAGTGGGGACATGGGGGACGTGGTGGGGACGTGGGGGACGTGGTGGGGACATGGTGGGGACACGGTGGAGACAGTGGGGGACATGGTGGGGACGGCGGGGACGCGGTGGAGAGGCGGGGGACATGGTGGGAATGGTGGGGACGCGGTGGAGACGGTGGGGGGGCATGGTGGGAGGCGGTGGGGAGGCGGTGGGGAGGCGGGGGACGCGGTGGGGACGTGGCGGCCTCTGCCCCGCCGCCGCTCACTCGTCCCCCGCAGCGGTGACGGAGGCCCTGATGGCGCCAGGCCGCGTCCCGGGCTGCAGCGGCACCCGGAACCTGCAGGACAACCTGTCGGACCTGCGTGCCCAGGTGGCCGCCAACCAGAAGGGGATCCAGCTGGTCACCGAGCTCATCCGCCTCCACAGCCTCCCCGTCGTCCAGGCGTACATGGCCCACATCCAGGTGGGACCCCCACCCCACCACCCCCCCAACCCCGGACCCCGCCCCCCCCCCCACCCCGCCCCGGCCCCGCCGTGACGCCCCCCCCCGTCCCCCGTCCCCAGGCCAACGCCGAGGTGGCCGTGCGGGAGATGCTGAAGGGTTTCGCCGCGCGCTGGGGCACGGCGGTGGAGGCCGAGGACCGCATGGACGACGGCTCGCCCATCCGGCTGCGGGTGCAGGTGGACCCCCGGAGGTGAGCGGGCGGCCCCGGCATGCGGGAGATCCCCTCCGGCCCCGGGATCACACCCCCCCCCCCCCCTCCCGGCCCCGGGATGCTGGAAAATCCCCGCCGAGATGGGGTTTGGGGGAGCCCCCCCGGCTGGGGGCATCGGGGGGGACACACAGGGGGCCACCCCTCGTCCCCGCTGTCCCCGCAGGGCAGCGCCGTCTTCGACTTCTCGGGCTCGGGGCCGGAGGTGTACGGGAACTGCAACGCCCCCCGCGCCATCACCCTCTCCGCCCTCATCTACTGCCAGGACATCCCCCTCAACCAGGTGGGCACGGGACCCCCCGGCTGGGGGACCCCCCGGCCTGCGGGACCCCCAGCTGTGGTACTCCCAGGCTGCGGGACCCCCCCGGGCTGTGGGACCCCCGGCTGTGGTACTCCCAGGCTGCGGGACCCCCAGCTGCAGGACCCCCCGGGCTGCGGGACCCCCCGGGCTGTGGGACCCCTCGGGCTGTGGGAACCCCCGGGCTGCGGGACCCCCCCAGCTGCAGGACCCCCCGGCTGGGGGACCCCCCGGGCTGTGGGACCCCCCAGGCTGCAGGACCCCCAGCTGTGGTACTCCCAGGCTGCGGGACCCCCCGGGCTGTGGGACCCCCGGCTGTGGTACTCCCAGGCTGCGGGACCCCCAGCTGCAGGACCCCCCGGGCTGTGGGACCCCCTGGGCTGTGGGACCCCCCCCGGGCTGTGGGACCCCCCAGGCTACAGGACTCCCGGCTGCAGGACCCCCCAGGCTGCGGGACCCCCAGCTGGGGGACCCCCAGGCTGCAGGACCCCCAGCTGTGGTACTCCCAGGCTGTGGGACCCCCTGGGCTGTGGGACCCCCCAGGCTGCAGGACCCCCAGCTGTGGTACTCGCAGGCTGCAGGACCCCCAGCTGCAGGACCCCCCGGGCTGTGGGACCCCCTGGGCTGTGGGATCCCCTGGGCTGCGGGACCCCCCAGGCTGCAGGACCCCCAGCTGTGGTACTCCCAGGCTGTGGACCCCCTGGGCTGCGGGACCCCCCGGGCTGCGGGACCCCCCAGGCTGCAGGACCCCCAGCTGTGGTACTACCAGGCTGCGGGACCCCCTGGGCTGCGGGACCCCCAGCTGGGGGACCCCCAGGCTGCAGGACCCCCCAGCTGTGGTACTCCCAGGCTGCGGGACCCCCTGGGCTGTGGGACCCCCTGGGCTGTGGGACCCCCCAGGCTGCGGGACCCCCCCCGGGCTGTGGGACCCCCCAGGCTGCAGGACTCCCGGCTGCAGGACCCCCCAGGCTGCAGGACCCCCAGCTGTGGTACTCCCAGGCTGCGGGACCCCCTGGGCTGCAGGACCCCCCAGGCTGCCAGACCCCTGGGCTGCGGGACCCCCTGGGCTGCGGGACGCCCAGCTGCAGGACCCCCTGGGCTGTGGGACCCCCAGGCTGCCAGACCCCCGGGCTGCGGGACCCCCCGGGCTGCAGGACCCCCCGGGCTGTGGGACCCCCAGCTGTGGTACTCCCAGGCTGCAGGACCCCCCAGGCTGCGGGACCCCCCCCACACACACCCCCCCCACCGGGCAGGGCAGAGCCCACAGAGGAGCCCCGGGCAAGTGCTGTCGGGGGGAGCTGGCCCCGGAGGGCGAGGGGCTATGGGGCAGCGGGGCTGGGACCCCGATCCCCTGGGACAGAGGGGCTGGGACCCTGTTGCCCTGGCGTGGGGGTCCTGGGACCCTGCTCCCCCCAGGGCAGGAAGGTGGGGGGGCTCGGGGCGCTGCCCCCCCCGGGGCAGGGGAGCCGTGGGTCTGGGCTGCCCCCACTGAGCAGCGCTGGGGTGGGGGGAGCAGAGGGGGCGGCCGTGGGGCAGCGGCTTCCCCCCCAGCCCCCAGGGTGTGGGGCAGGATCCGTGCGGGGCCGACGGGCCGCCTACCCCCCCGCCCCCCCCCCCCCCAGGGCTGCCTGGCCCCCGTGCGGGTGGTCATCCCCAAGGGCTCCATCCTGGACCCCTCGCCCGAGGCCGCCGTGGTGGGGGGCAACGTCCTGACCTCCCAGCGCGTGGTGGACGTCATCTTCAGGGCCTTCGGCGTCTGCGCCGCATCCCAGGTAGGGATCGGGGGTCCCGGGGGTCCCGGGGTGCCGGGGGTCCCGAGGATCAGGGGTGCCAGGGGTCCCGGGGGTCGGGGGTCCCAGGGTGCTGGGGGTCTGGGATGCTGGGGGTCCTGGGCGTTGGGGGTCCTGGGGGTTGGGGGTCCCAGGGGTCGGGAGTTCCAGGGGTCTGGAGTGCTGGGGGTGAGGGGTCTCGGGTGCCAGGGGTCCCAGAGTTCTGGGGTCCCAGGGGTCGGGGGTCCCAGGGTGCCGGGGGTCAGGGGTCTTGGGGGTCCCAGGGGTCGGGAGTTCCAGGGGTCTGGAGTGCTGGGGGTGAGGGATCTCAGGGGTGCCAGGGATCAGGGTGCTGGGGGTGCCGGGGGTCTGGGGTGCCGGGGGTCCTGGGGAGTTGCGGGTTGGAGGTCCCAGAGGTCTGGGGTGCTGGGGATCCTGGGGGGTTGAGTGTCCTGGTGGTCAGGGGTCCTGGGGTGCCAGGGGTCTGGGGTCCTGGGGGGTTGAGGGTCCCGGTGGTCAGGGGTCCTGGGGTGCCAGGGGTCGGTGGTCCCGGGGGGTTGAGTGTCCCGGTGGTCAGGGGTCCTGGGGTGCCAGGGGTCTGGGGTCCCGGGGGGTTGAGTGTCCCGGTGGTCAGGGGTCCTGGGGTGCCAGGGGTTGGGGGTCCCGGGGGGTTGAGGGTCCCGGTGGTCAGGGGTCCTGGGGTGCCAGGGGTCGGTGGTCCCGGGGTGTTGAGGGTCCCGGTGGTCAGGGGTCCTGGGGTGCCAGGGGTCGGGGGTCCCGGGGGGTTGAGTGTCCCGGTGGTCAGGGGTCCTGGGGTGCCAGGGGTCGGTGGTCCCGGGGGGTTGAGGGTCCCGGTGGTCAGGGGTCCTGGGGTGCCAGGGGTTGGGGGTCCCGGGGGGTTGAGGGTCCCGGTGGTCAGGGGTCCTGGGGTGCCAGGGGTCGGGGGTCCCGGGGTGTTGAGGGTCCCGGTGGTCAGGGGTCCTGGGGTGCCAGGGGTTGGGGGTCCCGGGGTGTTGAGGGTCCCGGTGGTCAGGGGTCCTGGGGTGCCAGGGGTCGGTGGTCCCGGGGGGGTTGAGTGTCCCGGTGGTCAGGGGTCCTGGGGTGCCAGGGGTTGGGGGTCCCGGGGGGTCAGACCCCACGGCTGGGGGAGTGGGGGTCCCCTGCCCTCCCCTGTGCCCTCAGGGCTGCATGAACAACGTCACCTTCGGGAATGAGCGGGTGGGCTACTACGAGACGGTGGCGGGGGGCGCGGGGGCCGGCCCGCGCTGGCACGGCCGCAGCGGGGTCCACACCCACATGACCAACACCCGCATCACCGACCCCGAGATCCTGGAGCAGCGGTAGGTGCCGGGGCCCGGGGGGGAGCGCGGGGGGGCTGCCAGGGCCCTGCCGGGACTGACCCCGTCCCCCGCTTCCACCCCCCCCCCCGCCCCAGGTACCCCGTGGTCCTGCAGCGCTTCGAGCTGCGGCGGGGCTCGGGGGGCGCGGGGCGCTGCCGGGGGGGCGATGGGGTGATCCGGGAGCTGCTCTTCCGCGAGGACATGGTGCTGTCGGTGCTGAGCGAGCGCCGCGCCGTCTGCCCCTACGGCCTGCGAGGTGAGCGGGGACCCCCCCCGGCCCCCCCTGGCCCCCCATCGCCCCCCATCGCCCCCTGACCCCCCTCTGCCGGTTAGGGGGCAGCCCCGGCGCCCCAGGGCTCAACCTGCTGCTGCGCCACGACGGCCGAACCATCAACCTGGGCGCCAAGACGTCGGTGCCGGTGGAACCGGGGGTGAGCGCCGCGCGGGGACCCCCCCACGCCCCCCAGCACCCCGGCACCCCCCGACGCCCCATCTTCTCCCCGCCGCAGGACGTCTTCCGCCTGCAGACCCCCGGCGGGGGCGGCTTCGGTTCCCCCGGGGACGGGGGGGACCCCGAGGAGGCCGCGGAGCTGTCGGCGCCCCGGAGCTTCGCCGAACGCGGGAGCCTCTTCGAGTACCGGCGGGCGCAGGAGACCGTCTGAGGGTCCCTGCCCCCCAGGCTGGCGGCCGTGGGGCAGCCCCGGCTACGCAGGCCCCATGGGGCAGTCCCCACCCTAGGCACGCCCGCCCCATGGGGCAGCCCCCCAACCCCAGACACACACACTGTGTGGGGCAGCCCCCCATTCCTAGATACGCACAGTCGATAGGGCAGCCCCCCAACCCCAATGCGCACCCCGAGGAGCATCCCCCCGGTCCCAGCTATGCACACCCTGTGGGGCAGCCCCCCAACTCCATACACACACACTCTGTGGGGCAGCCCCCCATTCCTAGATACGCACAGTCTATAGGGCAGCCCCCCGACTCCCAGTACGCACAGTCCGAGGGGAAGCCCCCCAGCCTGATACGCACAGTCTATGGGGCAGCCCCCCAGTCCCAGCTATGCACACACTGTAGGGCAGCCCCCCCACTCCCAGCTATGCACACCCCAAGAAGCAGCCCCCCCCCCCAGCTATGCACACGCCGTGGGGCAGCCCCCCCACCCCAGCTATGCACACCCCAAGAAGCAGCCCCCCCCCAGCTATGCACACGCCGTGGGGCAGCCCCCCCCCAAGCTATGCACATGCCGTGGGGCAGCCCCCCCCCCCCAGCTATGCACACCCCAAGAAGCAGCCCCCCCCAAGCTATGCACACGCCATGGGGCAGCCCCCCCACCCCAGCTATGCACACCCCAAGAAGCAGCCCCCCCCCAGCTATGCACACGCCGTGGGGCAGCCCCCCCCCCAAGCTATGCACATGCCGTGGGGCAGCCCCCCCCCCCCAGCTATGCACACCCCAAGAAGCAGCCCCCCCCAAGCTATGCACACGCCATGGGGCAGCCCCCCCACCCCAGCTATGCACACCCCAAGAAGCAGCCCCCCCCCAGCTATGCACACGCCGTGGGGCAGCCCCCCCACCCCAGCTATGCACACGCCGTGGGGCAGCCCCCCCCCCCAGCTATGCACACCCCAAGAAGCAGCCCCCCCCCAGCTATGCACACGCCGTGGGGCAGCCCCCCCACCCCAGCTATGCACACCCCAAGGGGCATCCCCCCAACCCCAGCTATGCACACCCCAAGAAGCAGCCCCCCCCCAGCTATGCACACGCCGTGGGGCAGCCCCCCCCCAAGCTATGCACATGCCG
The DNA here is from genome assembly GCF_965638725.1 of Aptenodytes patagonicus. Classification (NCBI taxonomy): domain Eukaryota; kingdom Metazoa; phylum Chordata; class Aves; order Sphenisciformes; family Spheniscidae; genus Aptenodytes; species Aptenodytes patagonicus. The sequence continues at coordinate 18,090 of NW_027472300.1, read as the reverse complement.
TGGGGCAGCCCCCCCCCCCCAGCTATGCACACCCCAAGAAGCAGCCCCCCCCCAGCTATGCACACGCCGTGGGGCAGCCCCCCCACTCCAGCTATGCACACGCCGTGGGGCAGCCCCCCCCCCCAGCTATGCACACCCCAAGAAGCAGCCCCCCCCACCCCAAGTATGCACACGCCGTGGGGCAGCCCCCCCCCCAGCTATGCACACGCCGTGGGGCAGCCCCCCAACCCCAGCTATGCACACGCCATGGGGCAGCCCCCCCACCCCCGCTATGCACACACCGTGGGGCATCCCCCCAACCCCAGCTATGCACACGCCGTGGGGCAGCCCCCCCACCCCCGCTATGCACACGCCGTGGGGCAGCCCCCCAACCCCAGCTATGCACACTCCGTGGGGCATCCCCCGTCTCCACGCCTCGGGCTCCTGCCCCCCACCCCAGGGCAGAGAGGACTGGAGGGTCACCCCGCAGTGGGGCAGGGCTCAGGTTCCCGCAGTGGGGCAGCCTCTCTTCCCCACGGCGCTGCCCACAGGCTCCCACGCTTCTGCCTCACCGACCCCAGGCCCGCACCTGCGGCTTGGGGGTCTCCCCCCCCCCCAACTCCTCCCCAGCTCGGTGCCTTCCAATAAACGAGCCTTCGGGCCCTTCCCGCATGGCCGTGCACGCGGCGGGGGCGTGCTGGGGGTCCCTGCCAGGCAGCCCCCACCCCGGGGGGGTCCCCAGGGAGCAGAGCCCAGGAGTCCTCGGGGAATGGCCCCAGGGAGCGGTCCCCAGGGTCCCCACGGAGCGGTCCCCAATGGATCCCCACGGAGTGGTCCCAGGGTCCCCATGGAGCAATCCTCAATGGATCCCCAAGGAGTGGCCCCCAAAGGATCCCCACGGAGTGGTCCCTAGGGTCCCCACAGAGCAGTCCCCAGGGTCCCCATGGAGCAGCCCCCAAAGGATCCCCACAGAGCGGTCCCCAGGGTCCCCATGGAGCGATCCCCATGGAGTGGCCCCCAGAGGATCCCCACGGAGCAGTCCCCAGGGTCTCCATGGGGCGTCCCCCAACAGATCCCCACGGAGCGGTCCCCAGGGTCCACATGGAGCAGTCCCCAATGGATCCCCACGGAGCAGTCCCCAGGGTCCCATGGAGCGATCCCCACGGAGCGGTCCCCAGGGTCCCCATGGAGTGGCCCCCAAAGGATCCCCATGGAGCGGTCCCCAATGGATCCCCACAGAGTGGTCCCCAGGGTCCCCATGGAACGATCCCCACGGAGCAGTCCCCAGGGTCCCCATGGGGCGTCCCCCAACAAATCCCCACGGAGAGGTCCCCAGGGTCCCCATGGGGCATCCCCCAACAGATCCCCACAGAGCGGTCCCCAATGGATCCCCACGGAGTGGTCCCCATGGAGCAATCCTCACGGAGCAGTCCCCAGGGTCCCCATGGGGCGTCCCCCAACAGATCCCCACGGAGCGGTCCCCAATGGATCCCCACGGAGTGGTCCCCAGGGTCCCCATGGAGCAATCCTCACGGAGCAGTCCCCAGGGTCCCCATGGGGCGTCCCCCAAACAGATCCCCACGGAGCGGTCCCCAATGGATCCCCACGGAGTGGTCCCCAGGGTCCCCATGGAGCAATCCTCATGGAGCAGTCCCCAGGGTCCCCACAGAGCGGTCCCCAGGGTCCCCACAGAGCGATCCCCAATGGATCCCCACGGAGTGGCCCCTAAAGGATCCCCACGGAGTGGTCCCCAGGGTCCCCATGGAGTGGCCCCCAGAGGATCCCCATGGAGTGGTCCCCAGGGTCCCCATGGAGCAATCCTCACGGAGCAGTCCCCAGGGTCCCCACAGAGCGGTCCCCAGGGTCCCCATGGAGCGGTCCCCAGGGTCCCCACGGAGCGATCCCCAATGGATCCCCACGGAGTGGCCCCTAAAGGATCCCCACGGAGTGGTCCCCAGGGTCCCCATGGAATGGCCCCCAGAGGATCCCCATGGAGTGGTCCCCAGGGTCCCTGCCACGCAGCTCCTGGGGTCCCCCCGGTCCCGTCCCCCCCCCCAGTGCCAACCCCCCCCATCTCTCCAGGCCCCTCGTTTTGGGGGCTGCGATGGGGCTGGGACAGGGGGTCAGGGCACGTGTGGGGCTGGGCTGTGCCCCGGGTGTGGGGCTGAGCCTTGCTGGGGGGTGACGGCAAGTGGGGCTGTGGGTGGCCATGGGGCAGCCCCCCGGGTGCAGGGGGGCTCCGGGCTGAGGGGGTCCCCCCTGCCGCTGCCGAAGGGCCCTGCTGAACCCTGTGCCAAGGGCAGCCCGTTGGGGGGGGGGGGGGGGTGCACCGGCCGGCTGCACCCCAGGACCCTCCTGCCCCCCCCCCAGCCCCACCGAGCCCCCCGGGAGCTCTGCCCCACACGCCCGGGCTGGCCTCTCTGCCTCCCCCCGCAGTGGGGACCCCCCAATCTGCTCGGGGTGGGTGGAGGGTGTCCAGCCACCCCATGGCTCCCCCCTTGCTCCCTGCCCTGGCAATGGGGTGGGGGCGGCCCCCCCCCACGTGCCGCGGGGCCGGCGCCGGCGCAGCACCACCCGCTACGCTCCAGGCCTTTATTTCGCTCCGGTTGCTAAAACCGCAGCTGGTGCCAGCCCTGCCGGACCGCTGCCGGACCGCTGCCCCACCGCGGCACCCAGGGGCTGTGGCACCGCGGCAGCCCCACCACGTCCCGCAGCAGCCCCACGGGATGCCGCCACGCGGCGGTACAGCCGGCGGCCCGGACCCCCCAAGCTGTGCCGGAGCCGGCTCCGGTGCCGGGGGATGCACCGGGCAGGTGGACACTGCCTGCGCGCCGGTGGCTCAGGGGGGCGCGGGGGCCACGTCGAGCCGCAGGGCCACGGGCAGGTGGTCGGAGCGGGTGGCCAGCTGGGTGATGAAGGAGACCCCCGCCACCTCCTGCCGGGGAGAGGGGCCGTCAGGGCAAGGGGACACCGGGACAGCGCCGGCACCCCCTGCCCTGCCGCGCCGGCACTCACCGTCTGCAGCGGCGGGGCCCCGTGGTGCTGGCGGTAGAGGATGTAATCCACGCGCCGGCCCTGCCAGGGGCTGGCGGCCGCCGGATCGGGCTGCCCGTTGGAGAGGATCGGGCCCGCCAGGTACCGCTGCCGCCCCGCCGGCTGAGAGAGGGTCCTGCGGAGCGGGGACACGGTGGCACGGGGACACGGTGGCACGGGGATATGATGGCATGGGGATACGGTGGCATGAGGACACAGTGGCACGGGGACGCAGTGGCACTGGGACACGGTGGCACGGGGACGCGGTGGCACGGGGACATGGTGGCACAGGGATACAGTGGCATGGGGATGTGGTGGCACGGGGATGCGGTGGCACGGGGACGCGGTGGCACGGGGACACAGTGGCATGGGGATGCGGTGGCACGGGGATGTGGTGGCACGGGGACGCGGTGGCACGGGGACGCGGTGGCACAGGGATATAGTGGCATGGGGATGTGGTGGCACGGGGATGCAGTGGCATGGGGACACTGGCATGGGGACATGGGGATGCAGTGGCATGGGGACATGGTGGCACGGGGATGTGGGGACGTGGTGGCATGAGGACACGGTGGCATGGGGACACAGTGGCATGGGGATGTGACGGCACAGGGGAACCAGTGGCATGGGGATATGGTGGCACGAGGACGTGGTGGCACGGGGACGTGGTGACATGGGGAGATTGTAGCATGGGGACAGTGGCACGGGGACATGGCGGCATGGGGACACAGTGGCATGGGGACACCATGGCACAAGGACGTGGTGGCATGGGGACGTGGTGGCACTGGGATATGGTGGCATGAGGACACAGTGGCATGGGGACACGGTGGCACAGGGACGCAGTGGCATGGGGATGCGGTGGCATGAGGACACAGTGGCACGGGGACGCGGTGGCACAGGGACGCGGTGGCATGGGGATGCGGTGGCACAGGGACATGGTGGCACAGGGACGTGGTGGCATGAGGACATGGCAGCATGGGGACACGGTGGCATGAGGAGACAGTGGCATGGGGATGCCATGGCACAAGGACGTGGTGGCACGGGGACGTGGTGGCATGAGGACGTGGTGGCATGAGGACGTGGTAGCATCGGGACACAATGGCATGGGGATGCCATGGCACAAGGACGTGGTGGCACGGGGACGCGGTGGCATGGGGATGCAGTGGCATGGGGAGGTGGTGGCATGAGGACGTGGTGGCATGGGGACACAGTGGCATGGGGACATGGGGATGCAGTGGCACGGGGACATGGTGGCACGGGGATGTGGGGACGTGGGGATGTGGTGGCACGAGGACATGGCGGCATGGGGACACAGTGGCATGGGGACACGATGGCACAGGGACGCGGTGGCATGGGGACGCGTTGGCACGGGGAGGTGGCGGCACGAGGACGCGGGATGGATGGAGGGACCCCGCCGCCGGCGTTGCCCCCTCTCCGGGACAGGGTGGTTTGGCTGGAGCACCCCCCTTCCCCCACCCCAGGGCCGCGGGTGGCCTTTCCCGTGGGACCCCAGGGCTGTCCCCCCCGTGTCCCCCCCCCCCCCCCCGTCCCCGTGTCCCCAGCCCCATCACCTCTTCAGCTTCTCCGGGGTGGACACGGGCTCCTCGTAGATCTTCAGGTAGTTGAGCAGGGTGCCTGCGGACGGGGACGGGGACGGGGACGGGCAGGGCTGTCAGCGGGACCCCCGCCGCGTCCCCCCCCACCACGTCCCCCTCCCTCGGGGCTGGCGCCGCCGTGCTGGGGACGAGGGTGCCCCGGGGAGGGGCCGGGGAGGGGGCGAGGGTGGGGGGGGGGGGGAGGGCAGGTCCCACCTATGGCCCAGGGTGCGTCCTGCCCGGGCTGCCGGCGGCAGGGGTCCCGGTACACCTCGAAGAGCCGGTGCCTCTGGTTGAGCTCGTCACCTGCGGGGAGGGGGACACGTCTCCGCCACCACCCCCCGCCACCAGACACCACCACCACCACCACCCCCGGCTCCGTTCCCCCCCCCCCACCACCCCCCAAAACCCACCCCGACCTCGGGAGCAGTTGTCGAAGTTGAGGTCCCCGCAGAGGACGTCGAAGGCCACCACGTCCCCGCGCTGCTCCTGCGCCTCCCGGAAGAGCTGCAGCCAGCGCAGCCCCAGCGTCAGCTGCGCGTCCCGGATGGCGGCGTCGGCTGCAGGGGACGGACACGGACACGCGCCGTCACCTCCCGCCACCACCCGTCATCGGCGGCGGCGGGTGGGAGCGCGGTACCCCCCCCCCCCTCACCCCCGCCCCCCCCCCTCACCTGCGGGCGCCTGCAGGTGGGTGCAGCCGATGTAGCCCACGACCCTCCGCCCCTGCGCCGAGCCCAGCAGCACCTGGGGGGGGGGATGCAGCACCCTCAGCGGGGAAATCCGGCCGGAGCGGGCGGCACCCTGCAGCGGGTGGGGGGTGGGTGGGTTTGGGGGGGGGTGTGGGGTGTGTGTGTGCGTCCCGCTCACCTGGGCGGCGAGCAGCCCCTTGGCGGCCAGGGCGTCCTCGCGGGCGCCGTTGGGGAAGCCGTGGTACCGCGCCGCCAGCAGCGGGTAGCGGCTGGCCAGGAGGAGCCCGCTGTCGAGCAGCTTCAGCCGGCCGCCCCGCAGGCCGCGGGCGCCCACCTCGGAGAGGACGTGCGGGAAGGTGCCGCCCAGCTGCCGGCGCAGGCGGGCGGCGGCGCCGGCCTCGAAGACCTCCTGCAGGCAGACGAAGTCGGCGTCCGCCGGGAAACGCTCGGACAACACCGCCGGCGCGGGCTCGGCCGCCTCCGCCGGCACCTCCACCGCCACGCTGCCGGGGAGCTGCCGCGGGCCGCAGAGGGTCCCACCGTAGCTGTTGACCTCGCCGTGCCGCGGCTCAACCAGGCCGGCCCAGGCACCGGGCGGGTCCGGCGGCGCCGGGGCGAGGTGGCGGGCGATGTAGGCGGCACGCTGCGGCGTCTGCCCCAGGTTGCTGAACTTGGCCAGGCCGCTGGGCAGCAGGCAGAGGTTGGCGCTGACGAAGGTGAAGGTCCGGCGCTGCCGCAGGTCCCACGGCTCCGCCGGCGCCGTGCCCGCCGTGTACTGGTAGGCAAAGGGCCGTCGCGCCGCCTGCACGGGCAGCCACAGCAGCAGCCCCAGCGCGGCCGGGGGCAGCGAGAGCAGCAGCAGCGCCGAGTACGCCATCCCGGCCAGCGCCCGCCCGGTGCAGCCGCGGCACGTCCCGCACCGGCTCCCCTGCTGCCGCCTCCGCTCGGCCGTCGTCTGCTGCAGGTCGAGGAGGCGGTTGACGGCCCAGAAGCTGGGGGTGAGCAGCCCCCGGGCCAGGCAGTCCAGGGCCGCCAGCGCCCGGCTGGGGAAGGGGGACTCCCGCAGCAGCATGGCGGGGGGGGGCCGGGACGCCGGGGTCCCGGGCAGGGGGCTGAGGGTGAGTGCGGCCTCCCCCTGCTCCTGCCCGGGGGCTCCGGCGCAGCCGGCGCGACCTGCGGGAGAGAGAGAGACCCCGGGTCAGGGGCGGTGGGGACGGCGCGGCCGGGAGCGGGAACCCCCCCACCCCACCCCCACCCCCACCCCCACCCCATCCCGGCCGCCACGGCCAAGCCGCCGCCGTGGGAACTTCCCGCGGCCGGGACCGTCCCACGCATCCCCAGAGACCGTCCGAGGCGTCCCTGGGCTCCGCTGGCGGCGGAGAGAAAGCACCTGCGGGGCCGGGGGGGGGGGACGGGACGGGGGGGTGGCGCAGCCAGAGCGGAGCCATCGGCCCCCACACCCGTGTCCCTGCGGGGGTCCCCGGGACCCCCGCAGCCGCCCTCCCTCGGGGAGACCCTGCGGAGGGGACCCCCAGGTGGGCTGCCCCGGGCACGTCCCCTCGCTCCCCCTGGGACCCCGGCCGGCTGGCGGGGCAGCCCGGGACCCCCCGGCTGGTGGGTCGGACCCCCGTGGAGGTGGGAGCCGCACGGCCAGGCGGCACGGGGCGGGGGGGCATGGGGGGGACACACACGGCACACAGGGTGGCACAGGGGGTAGCACCGGGGGCGGCACGCAGCCCACACGGCCCCGCCACCCCTGGCCCCGGCTGCAGGGTCTCTCCGCCCCCCCCTCCTTGACGCCCCCCCACCTGGGCTCCCCGCAGCTGAGGCCGAGCTTGCCCTCCCGGCAGCCCTGGCGCCTGTGGGGTCTCGGCCACGGTGCGGTGGGTCTCCCGCCGCGCCGCCGCAGTGTCGAGCAGGGTGCCGCGAGGCCCCGGGGTGGGGGGGCGGGGGGGGCGGCTGCGGCATCTCCCCCCGCGCTGCCGGCCCCTTCGCCCCTCCGGCCCCGGTCCTGCCCGGTGTCACCGGCACCAGCCGCCCTCGCCCCCTGTGCTGGCTCCTGGCCACCGCCGACACCCTCCCTTGTCGTCCCCCCCCCCATGGCTGCTCGTCCCTCTGCCACCCCACAGCCGCCCGCTCACCTGCCCGCTGGGCTCGGGGGGGGTCAGGGGCTGCCGCCCCCCGACGCCGTCGTCCCTGGGAGCCCTGCCGGCCGCCGGCGCGGCACGCGACTGAGCTGCGGCGAGGCGAGCCCCGGTGAGGCCGGGACCGGCCGGCCTGGCCTGACGGGTTCCCCGGCACCTCCGTGCCCCGCAGCGGCGCCACGGGCCGGGAGCCGGCTCCTCGGCCTGACACCTCACGCCGCCCGCCCGCCTCCTCCTGCCCCTTCACCCGGGGCCCGGTGACTCCTGCCTGACTCCTGCCTGACTCCTGCCTGACTCTGCAGCCCCACGCCATCAGGCAGCCCGGCCGTCCTGCCCTCCCGCGCCCGCTGCCAGCGTGGGATGGCGCCGGGCACTGGGGACGCTGGGGACGCTGGGGACACTGGGGACACTGGGGGTGCTGGGGACGCTGGGGACGCTGGGGGTGCTGGGGACACTGGGGGCGCTGGGGACGCTGGGGATGCTAGGGTCGCTGGTGTTGCTGGGGTCGCTGGGGTCACGGGGGACACTGGGGGTGCTGGGGACACTGGGGATGCTGGGGACACTGTGGACACTGGGGTCACTGGGGATGCTGGGGACACTGGGGGTGCTGGGGACACTGGGGATGCTGGGGTCACTAGGGTCGCTGGTGTTGCTGGGGTCGCTGGGGACACTGTGGACGCTGGGGTCACTGGGGTCACTGGGGACACTGTGGACGCTGAGGTCGCTGGGGTCGCTGGGGACACTGGAGGTGCTGGGGACACTGGGGGTGCTGGGGACACTGGGGGTGCTGGCCGCGGCGGGGCCTCGGGGTGCCCTTGGCTGGGGAGCCCGATCTCCCCCTGGCCGTGGGGCTGCCCCCCCGCTCGCCCACCGGACCAGAGCTCTTGTCTGTGGCTGCTCCGGCTCCGTCCTGTCCCGAGGTGCCGGCCGTGGCACAGGGAACTACTTGGGGCCGCGCTGTCCGGCAGCATCCCCGTCCCGAGAGCCGGGCCTCGGCTCCGTGCCCTCTCCCGCCATGGCAGTCCCCCCGGGGAAGGACCCCCCCGGGGGTGCCTCCACTCCAGGGCACGGCTGTGGGGCAGGGTGCCCACTGCGCCGGCCCTGGCTGGGCACCCGGCTCTGCTCCGCGGCGGGAGCCCGGCACGTCCCTCTGCCCCGCGGCCCCGTGGGCGGCCTGGGCAGCACGTGTGGCAGGGCGTGACTCAGCCCGGGGTCCCGGCACTTCCCGGCCGCTCAGGCATCCTTGACTCCCACGGGAAGGTAATTTGCCGTCACGGGAGCGTGAGTGTGCGGGGCCTGGCTGGGAGCGGCAGTGCCTGCACGGCAGCACCGGGGCCGTGCCGGGGTGTCCCCCCCCCGCGCCCCCGGCCCTCACCTGGAGGGGGTCGGTGCAGGCAACCGCCGTGTGCCTCGACTCCGCCGGCGCTGGCGGGGCCGGTGGGCTCTGTCCCGGTAGCAGGGGCAGCAGGCACTGCCCCCGCGGCACGGGCAGCGGGCAGCGGGGCATTTCTCTCGCCGGGTGACGTGGGCATCGCGCCCCGGGTGCTGGCAGCAGGCAGCGTTGTACCTGCGGCGCTGGCAGGGGCAACGGGCATTGCCCGACGGTGCAGGCAGCGGCGTCGGGCAATGCCCCGCGGCGCCGGCGGCAGCAGCAGGCGTTGCCCCGCAGCGCTGGCAGCTTTGCCCCGGCAGGCGGGGCCCCGAGGGCCGTGTGTTTGCCCAGTAGCCGGCTCCGGTGGGTGCGGCGGCCGAGCCCTCCCCGATGCCGGGCGCCGCTTGTGCCACGCTGCCCAGGCAGCTCTGTCCCGGCCCTGCCTTCGGTGGCGGCCTTCGGTGGCCGGGGTGGGGGTGGGGGTGGGGGGCGAGTGGCACCGTGCCCCGGTGCTGTCGGCGCTGGTCCCTTCCCAGAGGGCTGGGCAGTCCCTGAGCTGCCTGTGCTGGCTCCCTGCCCACGCTGGCTCTCTGCCTGTGCCATCCCGCCGCTGCCGCCGCCGCCGCCGCTCCCCGGGGCCATGCCACATCCCGCGTCCCTGGATGCCCCCCCCCCCCCCCGGCTCACCTCCGCGCTCCGCGGCGCTGGGGGCCATCGCCAACGGCACCAATGCCTCCGCCTCTCCGGAGGGGCCGGCACCGCCGCCACCGCCGTCAGCTCACAGCCACCGTCCGCCCGGGGCCACCGCTTGCTCGGCACGCCGCGGGCTCGGCACGCCGCTGCTGGTGCCGGGAGCTCAACAGGTCACAAACATCCGCTCACCGACGGGCCGGGCCGGACCGGGCTCTAATCAGCCGTGGCCCCGGCCGTGCCCGGCCGCCGGCCGCCCCGGGCCAGCCGGCCGGCCGCATTCCTGCCGTGAGTGCGTGGCAAACACCGCCTGCCGCTGCTGACCCCAGCAGCCCCTGGCTCCCACCTCCGTGCCGGGCCGTGCCGCCAGCCACGTGCCGAGGTGCCGCGGGCCGGGGAACGTGCGGGCAGGGGTCGGGCAGCGGCGGCGGGCAGGGGAGCCGGCGGCCGCCGAGCTGCTGGCGCTGCACCTTGCCCGGCAGGTGAACACCCACGACTGGCTTTTCCCAGGGCTGTAACCCCTTGTCTGCCGCGTCCTGCCGGCGCGGCCCGCGGGCACGCCGGGAGCCTGCAGAACGGGGCAGGAGGCGGCCGTGGCCGCGAGGATGAGGAGGGAAGGTCGAGCGAGGAGGGGGGTCACAGCCGCCTACCGCCGGTGCCTTGGGGCCGAGCCACCCTGCCTGAATCCGCCACGGTGCTGCTGGGCCATGGTGGTGGGGGTGGGGGGGGGGTGGGCAGACCCCCGGTGGGGATAGGGGTGCCCGGCGGCCCCCCGACCACGCAGCAGCACCCGCCCCTCTGCTTGGGGAGCCTTCACCCACGCCGCCCTCCCAGCCACTGCCGTCACCTTCCGGCTGTCCCGGTGCGGGGGCGGGGGTCGGCACGGTGCTCCCCCAGCTCTCCTTCCCCCGGCACCATCCCCAGCATCTCCCGCCCGGGGAAGGCAAACGCCCCGGCCCCAGCTCCACCGCGGCGGCGGTGCCAGCTGCACGGGGCCGTACACGGTGGGGCAGGAGCAGCCGCGGCACGTCCGGCATGACGTCTGCGCCCTGGATGGCCTGCAGCCGTGGGACTGACACCCCCCCCCCCCCCGCCCCATCCCCTCACCTTGCACAGACCCAGCACGGGGGTCCACGCCGCCCCCCCACCCACCTACCTGGGTGCTGCGGCGTGCCCCCACCCGAGGGGCACCGGCTCTGCCGGCACGGCACGGCCCAGCACGGCAGGGCAGGTGCTTTGCCTCTGCAGCGGGTTGGCCCCGAGCTGCTCCGTTTCCTGCTGCCGCTTCCCCTTCCCACCGCCGGCAGCGAGCGGCCCCACGGCCACGGGCAGGGAGGGGGTTCCCCCCCCCCCCCTCCGCACCCCCAACACCCTTGCCCGGGCCCTGCCGCCAGCACCCCGGCACACCCCGGCACACCCCGGCGTGAGGGTCCCAGCCGGCCGTGGTGAGACCCCTGCCGAGGTCCCGACCCGGCCGCGCCACGGGGCGGGGGGGGACGACGACGCTGGGGGCGCATCCCGGGCAGGGGCAGAATGGGATGAGGCTCCCCCCCGCCTCGGGGCTCCCCACCACCGTGGCACCACGGGCGTCCCGGTTGCTGATTCCCAGCTCTCGCTTCCGCATCCGACCGGCTTCCCCTGACCGCAACTGAAAGGAAAAGGACCGCGGCCTTGACCGCGGCGTGAGCTCCCCCACCCCGGCACGGCTGCTGTGCTGCTGCCTGCAGCCCTGCTCGCCCTGCCGCATCGCTGCCTGCACCCCGGCATTGCTGCCCGTCACGGGGGTGTGCCCGAGCAGGAGCGGCAGCGGTGACGGTGACGCACTCGTGGCACCCAGAGTGCTCGCTGGAGTTGCCGCGGCAGACGAGGGCGAGGGCGCTGGAGCAGGTTTATTGCGGGGCTCTGGCTGGTGGTGGCACAGCCGGTGCAGGGGCTGGCGCCGGTACGGGGGCCGGTGCCGGTGCGGGGGCCGGCCCAGCCGCTCACCAGAGGAAGAGGGGCTGCCCGTCCTCCCGCGCCAGCTCCTGCAGGCACTCGAGCAGCACCATCGTGTCTGGCTGCGCCGCCGGCGGCACCGTCTCGGCCACCACATGGTGCAGGAAGGCTGGGCTGTGGCAGGCGCGGGATGTCGGGGCCGGCCGTCTCCGGCAGGATGCCGTAGGTGTTGACGAGGGACTCGGCGAAGGCCGGGTGCGCCGCGGGGCTGTAGCCCAGCGCCCGCAGCCGCCCCATCAGGCCGACGTAGCGCCGGGCCGCGGCAGCGCAGCGCTGCTCGTCGAAGCCCCCTGGCGCGGTGCCGAGGGCGGTCTGCAGGGAGAGACGGGGCAGGGTCAGCCCCCCGGCACCCATGGGTGCCCGAGCGGAAGGGCGACCGGGGCGCACCGGGCTGCGGCCGCCGGCAACGTGCTCGGCTCCCCCGCTCGGCCGTGCCAGCCTACCGCCATGATCTTCTCGGGGATGTTGGCGACGGTGAAGCCGTAGAGCCGGGCGCGGTCGGGGAAGACGCTGGCGAGAATGCGGCGGTCCAGCTGGAAGGCGATCTCTCCACCAGCTGCTCCCACACCGGCTGCCGGCCGTCTGCGGGAGCCGCCGGAGTCGGGAGCTTACCCCTGCCCCGGGACGGACCCCGCGCTGCCGCCCTGGTGACCTCTCCCCGTGCCCGCCCCAACCTCTCCCTGTGCCCCCACCACCACCCTGGGGACCAGGCCAGGCCTTGCTGCTGCTGCTGCCCGGTGCCAGGGGTCCCTGCGGGGGGGTTGCAAAGGCCAGCGCGCCGGCTTTGCCGGGCAGAGAGGCCAGCAGGCTGGTTTTTGCAGGATGCAAAAACCCGCGCGCCGGCTTTGCAGGGCAGGGATGCCAGCACGCCCCTTTGGCAGGAGAGAAAACCAGCGTGCCGGTTTTGCCGGGCAGAAAAAAAACCCCTGTGCCGGCTTTGCAGGACGGAAAACCCCGCGCGCCAGCTTTGCCCACGCAGAGATGTCGTGCCAGCTTTGCAGGGCAGAAACGCCGGCGTGCTGGTTTTGCCCGCGCGGAGGCTACCGGTGCCACGGCATCCCCGGGGGCTCTTGCTCCCCGGCTTTCCCGCGTGTCCCCTGGCACAGGGTGGCCGGAGCCGCTCGCCCGGGACCTCGCCCTCCCCCCCCCGCCCCGGCCGCGGAGCTGGTGGTAGCGGGGAGTCGCAGGGGCGCAGCGCCCCGGGGGCACCGCGCGACCCACCAGTGCCGTGCCCGGCCCTCACCTCGCGGGCTGGAGCTCTGCGGCGGCTCCCGGCCGGAGGCGAGCCGGTCGGCATCGCGGGCTGCCTTCCGCCAGGGCTCCTTGCGCCGGGCATCCGGCAGCCGCAGGTCCAGCGGCTGCTGCTCCGCCGGGGCCAGGGGCGATGGGAAGGGGGACGGGAAGGACCCCGGCCCCCGGCCCCCTGTAGATCCGACAGCTGCAGGCTGGGGCCGCTCGGCTCCGGTGCCGGGGTGTCCCGCGGCGGCTCGGGGGGCGGCCGGCGGCCGGGGGGGCGGCTGGCAGAGCTGAAGCGGTCGAGGGGGCAGGAGAGGCGTTGGCTGTCGGGGCCGGGGCTGCCGTGCAGAGTCACCGGGAGGGCTGCCAGGACAAGGAGGGCGGCCTCAGTCCCCGCAGCGCCGGGGGGCCCTGCACCCTGCCCCCACCCCCTGCACCGCACCCCCCCGCAGCTCCAACCCACGCCGGCCCCGGCCCCACAAATGCTCACGGGGAGGCACGAGGCCACAGCAGAGGGACAGGGATGGGATGGGATGGGATGGGATGGGATGGGATTGGGATGGGATGGATGGGATGGGATTTGGATGGGGATGGGGATGGGGATGGGGATGGGATGGGATTGGGATGGGATGGGATTGGGATGGGATGGGATGGGGGATGGGGATGGGATGGGATGGGATGGGATGGGATGGGATGGGGATGGGATTTGGATGGGGATGGGGATGGGATGGGGATGGGGATGGGACTGAGGTGGGATGGGGACGGGATTGGGATGGGGATCGGATTTGGATGGGGATGGGATAGGGATGGGATTGGGATGGGAGGGGATGGCGACGGGATTTGGATGGGGATGGGGACGGGATGGGGACAGGACGGGATGGGATGGGAGGGGATGGGATGGGATTTGGATGGGGAGGGGATGAGATGGGGATGGGATGGGGACGGGATTGGGATGGGAGGGGATGGGGATGGGATGAGGATGGGAGGGATGGGGATGGGACTCAGCCCTCCACCCCATGAGCATTGGGGTCAGACACCCCCGCCCCAGACCCCCCCCTAATACTTCTGCTCCCGGTGACGGGCGAAAGCACCCCAGTGCTGACATCGGTGCCGCTCGGCGTGGGCAGCGTGCCGTCCTGGGGCTGCTGGTTCCGGAGGGTCTCCCAGGCGGGGGTCTGGAAGATGGGGCTCTGCTCCAGGGGCGCCAGCTCCCAGTCCAGGGCGTTGGCTGCGGGAGGAGCCGGGGGGGGTGTTTGCAGCTGCGGCACCCACCGGCCCGGGACCACCGCGGGGCTGCCCGTGCCCCCCACCTGGGCTGGGGAAAGCGAATCGTCCCCGCCGGAGCAGGTCAGGGGGGCGAGGGGGGTGCCGAGCCAGGTGCCGTGCCGAGCTGGCCACGCAGGAGGTGCCGCAGGTGCCGCTGCTCCTTGAGCCGCCCCACCACCCGCATCAGCTCCTCGTTCTCCACCAGCAGCGCCTGGATCTCGCGCCACAGCTGGTCGTAGCAGGCGAAGACCGAGAGCCCCGCGCGCGGGGGGCGGCCGCCGGGCACCGGCTCCATGGCGGCCCCCGGCCCCGGTCCCAGCACCAGGCTGTGCCGCTCACACCGACACGTGCCCCGCGCCGAGCGGCAGCGCCGGGGCCAGGGGCATGGGAAGGCCCTTGGCTCGCCGCAGGACGCCAGGAGCGGCCGGGGCGTCTCCGACGGCGGGTGCCGGGGGAGGGCTGGTTCCGAGGGGATGTCACAGAGGAACACTCCCCCCCGGCCCCCACCCCCCGTCATGTGGCCGCAGGACTCGGCCCCCCCAGCACCGTGGTGCTCTGCCCCGGCAGGCACCCGTTCGACCGCCGCGAGGACGTACGGTGGGCAGCCAGCAGCAGCGGGCGAGGGGGGGGCACCACGGGCAAGGGGAGGGCAGCAGGTGGGCAGGGAGGGCTGCGCCCCCTTTCCTGCCAGATTTTGGCTGTCCCCTGGCAGCTCTGGGCGCCGTGTCCCAGCTGCACTCGGAGCCGATGGCTGGTCTCACCACGCTCCCAGGCTTTTGCGGTAGCGCCGCCGGGCACTGGGCGATCCCTGCGTGCCGCTGCCACGGGGGACACATGACGGTGGCCCCGTCTCCATCCCCCTTTTTCCACGGTTACAGGGCCAGGGGCTGGGCCCCGGCCGCCGGCACGGACCGGGGCGTCGAGGTGATGCCTTGCCACGGCCAGCCCTGGGAGAGCCAAGAGCAGGGGAGTGGGGTGCAGCTGTGCCGCGAGGCCTGCGGGCACCTCTGCCGCGGCCCGGCCCGGCACACCGCCCACGGCTGCTGTGTCTGGGTGGAGACGGTGGGACAGGGACCGGGGCGCCGTCTCCCCCCCCGCACACACACACCCCGGCAGCGCCCGGAGAAGTGCTGGGGCTCTCCGCGGGACACGCCGGCCACCCCGCGGCACTGCGAGCATCCCCAGGCACAGCCAGCTCTCCTGCGCCGGCACCGCCTGTGCCACGCTGAGCCCCGGCACTGCCAGGGAGCCGACATCTCCCTGCCCGGAGGGGGGGCAGGGAGCTCCCCCCCCGGGGAACCGGAGCCCACCCAGCAGCCCCGCACCCGCCAGGTAGGCATCGGTGTGCCGGCCTGGTGTGGACCCATCCACGGCCCGGCACAACCCTCGCCCTCCGGTGCGGGAGCCCCTTGCCGAGGTGCCGCCAGTTCCCTGCCTCCTCCCTCCTGGCCGCAGGGCCCCACCGGGACGCTGCGCTGCCACGACGGGGAGCCGGCACACGGCTGCGGCTGCGGCTCGGTGCCGGCTTGTCCGCCAGGCCCACGGAGCCGGGGTGGCGGCAGGGAGGAGCCGCGCTGCCGGGAGCGAGCGGGACGGCGGGACGCGGCCCGGAACCACCACGGCCGCCACGAGCGGGAGGAGATGCTGGTGCTGGAGAGCTGGAGCCGGGGGCAGGAGCGGGGCTGGGAGCCCGGCCCCCCCGGCGGGCAGCGGCAGGAGGACGGCGGGCAGCAGCCCTCCACCCCGGACCAAGGGGGGGGGTCCCTGGAGTGGGACCCCAGCCCCTGCCCGGCCAGCACGAACATGGTGCGGTTCATCGCCAGGTCCTTCGGGCTCAGGGCCCAGCAGGATGCGGCGCGAGCCAAGAGGGAGCGGCAGGCCCAGCGCTGCCGGGGGGCCGGGACTGCCGACAGGCCCCCCCCCCCCCGGCCGCTGCTGGGGCCAGGGCTGGCCGCTGGCAGAGGCCACAGAGCGCGGCGCAGCCGGGGCACAGGCATCGGCAGAGCTCCCCAGCGCTGAATAAACCCCTGCCGGTGGCCGACCCCGAGTGCCGCGCGCTGCCGAGGCTGGAACGCCCCGGGGAGACGGGCGACGCGGGTCCCCTGCCCGCAAGTGACACCCCGAGCCCCCCAGCCCTAAAAAAGGCTGCGGCACCCTCGCAGTGGGTGCTTCAGCCCCTTGGCTGCCGCTGCCTGTGCGGGCAGGGGTTGCCCGCCTGCCCCCCAGGGAGGGCAGGCGGGGAGGGGAGGTGGGGGGCAGCCCCCGGCAGGGCGCGGGCAGCAGGCAGGCCTGCCCGCCCCCCTCCAAGGACCGGGCGCCCGGTACATTCGCTCTTTACTGGGGGGCCCGGGGTGCAGCGGGCGGGAGGGCAGGGAGAGCCAGGGGGACAGCGACCGGCAGGGACAAGCCTGTCCCCGGAGCGTCCCCGTGGCCCCCAGAGAGCAGGACGGGGAGTGGGGGGGGGGGGGGGGGGGAGCTGCCCGCAGCGGGGAGCCGGCAGCCCCGGTTCTCGGCCGTGCCGGCCCCTGCCAGCGTCCGCCAGGAAAGAAGAGCCGGAGCCGGCAGAGGTGAACTAGGCGGTGGTTTATTAACAGCGGGAGCTGGAGCCACAGAACGGGGCAAGAACGGAGCCTTTGGCCGCGCGGGGAGGGGGCCGGGGCCCCCCCCCCCCGCTACCTGGGCGCAGATGGGCAGGGACAGCGGCTCGGGACCTGGGAGGGGGCCGGGTCCCCGCAGGGACGCTCTGGCAGCGACCGGTGCCCAGTGCGGGGACATTCCCCCCCCCCCCCCCGGCCCGGCTGTCGGGACCCTGCCCTCAGCCCTGCCTGCAGCCCGAGGGGCCCTGGGAGCTGGGGGGGGGTGTGTGGGGGGGTGGGAGCCTGCTGGCGCTGCTGACCCTGCCTGCGCGGCCGCGGGGGGGGCGGCGAGGGCAGCGCGGGGGGCAGCGGGACGGAGGGGGCGAGCTCCACCGCGGGCCGGGGGGGAGAAAGTGCTTCCAGTCCTCGTTCAACGCAAGGTGGGGGGGGGGGGGGAAAGGCCGTATTCACAGCGGGGGTGTGGGGGGGGGAAGCGGAGGGTTTGGGCAGGGGGCTGCTGGGGCAGGGGGGGGGGTCAGGAGGGGCAGCGGGCAGCTGCGGCACCCCGGCAGGCAGGCGTGGGCTAGTGCTGCCTGCCTCGCGCTCGCCTCCCGGCAAGGGGATGGAGCTGTCACTCGGGGACCCTCCCGCCTCGGGGGGGGGGTCCCGTCCCCGTCCCCGTCGTCCCCCCCCCCGGCCCAGCAAGCCCCCGCAGCCGCTCCCCGGCCGGAGCCGGGGAAGTGGCCGGGGTGAAAGAAACTCTAATGGGAAAACCGACGAGGGGGGGGGTGCGATGAGAACACCAAACAAAACCGGCTACGGGGGACGGGGGGGGGGTGTCACGAAACCGGGCCGCGCGCCGCGGGGCGGCGGGGCGGCTACTCCTTGGCCCTGCCGATGATGGCCAGGATGTAGAGGAAGATGTTGATGATGTCTGTGTAGAGGTTGAGGGCGGCGAAGACGTACTCCTCGGGGCTGAGCGCCAGCTGCTTGTTCCCCAGGATCATCTGCGTGTCCACCGCCAGGAACTGCGGGAGAGGGGAGGTCACAGCGGGGGACACACACACACACACGGGAGGGGGACACGGAGCCGGGCAGGGCGTGGTGGCGGGGGGGTGGGGGAGGCCAGCAGCACCCCACGCCCCACACAACCAAGCAGCCGCCCCGCGAGCGGGTCCCTTGCCCCCCCCCCCCATCCCATCCCCCCAGCTGGGCCCGGGTCCTGTGTGTGTGTGTCCCCCCAACCTGAGCCGCCGGGGATCCGGCGGACGGCTCAGCACCCCCCCACCCCCCGGGGAAGGGGCGGCAGCAGGAGGCAGGGGAGGACGGGTGGGCCCCCCCCGGCACTTACGCAGGTGAAGAGCAGGGCCCCCAGGGAAGCGTAGATGATGTCCATGATGCGGTTCCGGATGAAGATGCAGAGGATGGAGAAGACGATGAGGACGACGAGGCAGATGATGAGCACGCCCCGGCAGGAGGTGAAGTCGTACTTGGTCTGTGGGACAGGGGAGGAGT
>NW_027472299.1:0-37500 GCF_965638725.1 Aptenodytes patagonicus | reverse complement strand
AGTAGAAAAATGGCACACTCATGGGGAGTAGTTTTTATTTTTAAAGATAATTTTTTTTTTTTTAATTTGTTTGTAATAGTTACTCCCCCAGACTATGCCATTTTTCTACTGCTGCTTTTTTCTTTCTTAACATTTTAGGAGAGACAGTTACACCACCAAAAAATAAATAAAGCAAGACCAACATGAAGAAATCAAGCAGAGACACAGAGACAGACACACAAAAATACCCCTCCAAGAATAACAAAGCAACCGCAAAAGACCAACACAGGCAAAGAAAAGACAGACACAGGAGACAAAAACAGATGAAACAAAACATTACTGAAACTTTTTTGAAATCAAACTTTAATATACCTTAGAACCCTAACAAGGGCTGGCTTCACTTCTATAATTTGCTCTGGCTGTAATTAGGATAAGTACACACACCATATTAGCATTCCACCTTCACTAACTTAGTTGGATAGTTCACCTATAATCCTATTCAGACACAATTCATTCTTGCCATAATCTCATTAACATCAGGGTTTTACCTGGGCATTAATTGTGCCCAAGTAGTTGTCTACATTGCCTTAAAGCTACTCAAAAGTTACTTAAAACCTTTACACAGCTAGATATACTTTAGATCTACTTAGGAGCCAGTATCGCATGTGCTTCCTTTTAACCTGTCAATGCCTACAGTTACCCACCGGTATTGAAAACTCACCCTCTAATGCCTAATTCTCATTTAATTTACTGTTTACTACCTTTATTGCCACAATATTCCCTGAGCGAAAACCATCGAGGCCTGTAACATTTTCTATTTTTTCTTTCCCTAAACTGCTATCTTTACCCATGGGCATGAAAGTACAAAGCTAAGTGGGTATCTTTAATTTGCAACTACCGTTATTACCGTGACTCTGATAGGGAAAGATTATTGCCTGTAATTTTTTTAACCATGTTTATGTTTAAATTGGTCTATTGCTGACTCCAATTAAGATTTCTGATATCATTTTTTACATTGCATTTTGACCATGTACTTTTACTACAGTGATAACAATTATTTACTCTCTAGTTGGTCCAATACTTGCTACTATTAAGTTTATTCTCTTCTAACTCGTTATTTTTATAAATACATTTCACATCTAAAAATTCAGCATTACCTTAAGAGTCAGCACAACTATTTAGGGCCTGTGATTCTCTACCTAGCAGTCTTTTCCACATTTCTTGCTCCCGTTAGGTACTCGGTCTACCGCTTTACCTCCATACGTCTTCCATCTTCAAGGAGGGATCACCTCTGCAAGTTGTATTCCTGGGCAGAAAGCAACTGAGCTCCACTCATCTCAATGGACCCTCTGCTTCCACACCTGCACACAAAAATAAAAAGCAAAAAATATTGTTACATCAGACACTACAAAGCCCCTCACAATAATTTACATTCCTACCAATAAGCCACACAGTTAGGCCCCCCTGGTTCACAAGCTGGTCCTCTACAACACTGGTGACCTACTCCGATTCCCCATACTCTTCAACTGCAAGATCCTCATTCATCTTCCCATGACTGTGCACTACACAACATGCCTCCCTGCAATGACATGCAGATGGCACATTCCAGAACAGTGCTCCCCAGGAACAGCATTCCCAGGGGCATCAAAAATTCACCCTCCCTGCAAAAACCCTGGCCCACACACCTGACTTCTGCCCAAACATTGGTGATGAACATCACCTCACAGAGCGGCCGGGACCAGGGAAAAAAAAAAAAAACAGCTGGGTTTTTTTTTTTTCTAGTTTTTCTAAATGGCTGAAAAGAAAAAAAAAAAATCTTAGCTTCACACACAACCTGCAAAGACATTATTAACACCACCACCACACAACCATGCAAGGCTAGATACAGTCATCACACACCACTCATTCAGCTACCTCACCAACCACCCCTCACTCTCAACTGATCCATTCTGTCACCAGCCTGCCACAACAGGCCACTGGCCCATACCTGCAGCACTCCCCAGGGGCCTCAAAAATGGCCCTGCCTATGAAAACCCCAGCCTGAGCCCAACCTCTGCCAAAACATTGGCAATGAACATCACCTCACAGACTGGCCAGGACCAGGGGAAAAGAAACAAAACCAGCCAGGGAGAAAAAAAAATCCCCCAGCCAGTTTTTTTTCCTTACAGGTGTTTTGTTTTGTTTGTTTTTTTTTTTTAAACATTACATGCAACATTAAATACAACCTGCAATGAAACACCTCACACATACAAGGTTAGGCACATTCAGAAGCTAACACTCCTTGAACAACCAATCACTCCACCCCTCACTCAAAACACAATTGTTTCACCACCCACCTGTCACAATGGCATATTGCCCCACTTCTAGAGCCATCCCTGGAACTGTCTCGCCATGCACCTCAAAACAACATTGCCGCTCCATATTATTCCAAAGTTTCAGCCTTCTTACCAGCAAGCCAAGGAAGATGCTTGGCTTCAATTTGTATGCTCTGGTAAGACTCACTTGAGTATTTTCTCCTGTGATCCAAATCACCCTAGGCCACCAGAAAAACACAACTAAAGGGATGCTACACCCTGCTTGCCAATACCTACTGGCTATCCAAAAACACTGCCCAAACCACCTCCACCCAAACAGGCCATGCTAATCAAACCTTGTAAAGCGAGTCACCTGGATGCTGACCAATAGCTTGACAAGACCAAAGGTCTGTCTTAGTTTTGCATATGCCTTCTAACTACAGCTGGAAAAAAAACCAAACGCCAGATATTGAGCCCCACATATACAAGTTAGGCAAAATGCAGCATTAAACCTGCTCAACTACCATGCAAACTGCCACTCCCAAAAGGCCAGAGCCCAACCTCTAGCACCCACAAAACACAATTAAAGTAACTGTGGCAGCTGTCTGCAGCTACTTGCCCAGAGATGGACTGTACAGTCTTTGCCTAAAGAATCTGGCCAGATCAACATGTAATGATATCACCATAAAGCTGTGCTACCCCATTTTAAACATTGCTGCGCTCCTGGGCAGGGCAGCTCCAACCCAGACACGCATATGGAGACCTCACACAGACACCACAAACAACATGACCGCAAGACATGGGAAGACCACAAGTGAGAAAGACTCCCAGAGGGAAGATGCCTCCAGCAAAGAAACCCTGCAGTGCCATGACAGCATAGATGCTCTAGAGCATCCCTGGGAAAAAAGTGAGGCAACTGACGCAGCCCATGAGACAAAACTATCATCAAAAACAGAACAATAGATGCATGAGAAGCCAGGTTTTAAAACCTAAGACCATGAAGGATGCAGGGATAAAACCCCTGAAGACAACTATGGAAACAGAACTCTCAAGGGCAGAGCTGTGGGCACCGCCTGGCTTGCCACCGCAAGAGATGACCCCTCAAAAACCATCTACAGTGCCATTCATGCCAGACAAGTCCATGCTTTAAGCTACAATAGCAAGATAAGAAGGGCTCAACAGGCACTATGCTGATGAGGCAATGCACCTGGAGACCCTTGGGAGGGCTACCAAGGTGCCTGCTGATCACAAAAAGCAATGGCAACATAAAAACCTGAGAAAGCTATAGTATAACACACAGAGGAAAGACTACAGAAAAGTACACAACACCACAGACACAGGCTGGAACTGCCCGGCCCTGCCCATGCTACCGTCATGATAAGTAACCTACTCCCTTTACCTTCAACTATTCCTGGACAGTCCTCACCCCTACACTGACTTCGTAACTGCTCCTTGCAATTCCCAACCTTGTTCCCTCCCATGCCCTGGTCCCTTAACTTAGCTTTCAGAGGGCCGGGGATCTGAATACATCCTCAAAAAAAAAAAAAAACTGGGATGTTGCTGCAGTCACCCAGTTCATCTGCTTCATCTGGGAAAAAAGCCACAAAACAGTGCTGGTATTCAGCATCACACTGGTTACTGCCAACCTCTTCCACAACACCCTCCTCCTCAAAAATGCCATAGTGCTCTGCTCATTGTCTCCATGCCGATTCCAGAGTCAGATGCTGCAATTGTCACTCGTGGCACCTAAGATGCCAAGAGACAAAGTTACCATTGCACTTGTGAGATATCACCAGTCCCGTGCTCCTCCTCTCTACTACCCAGCTCGCCTCTAATGATTCCAAACGCAGCCAGCACAGCTCCCGCAACGCCAAGGGGTAAATGCTTCACCAAGATGCCATGTAATACTTTGCTACTAAATGGTGACCCAGCCCACAAACACCTCACCTTCTCAGACCGCTCCTTAGCGGGTGGCTACACCCCTCCGAGGCTGCCCGTGACATGTGGAAAAAGTAAAGCAAAAGGTACATGCTGAGATACTGCCCAAAACTGCAGCCTGCCTGCAGCAATTCCCATCTGCCGCTCCTTTACCTTGGCCGCTTTAGCACCCAAACTCCATCATTTGGGGCTACCACACTGAAGCTTGTGTACCACTCGTAAAACCCAAACAACAGGCTATGTTTTTAACTATAACCATCAATACAACGCCTGAAAAATAACTGCTACTTCAGCTCACTAGTCATTGCTCACCTTGCCTGAGTCTGCTCTAGTACCCATATCCCGCTTCGCTCATTGTTTTGCACCTTCAAAAAACAAAAACCATTATGCAGTCATATAGCCACAAGACTAATCTTCCCTCCAACACCACAGGCTGACCCACCTTATTCATAGAATCATAGACTACCAGGTTGAAGGGACCTCAAGGATCATCTAGTCCAACTTTCTTGGCAAAATCACTGTCTAAACAATATGACCCAATACCCTGTCCAGCTGAATCTTAAAAGCATCCAACACTGGGGAATCCACCACTTCCCTGGGGAGATTATTCCAATGGATGATTGTTCTCATTGCGAAATATTTTCCTCTTGTGTCCAATCAGATTCTCCCCAGGAGAAACTTGAACCCATTACCCCTCATCTTTTCCATGTGACTCCTTGTAAAAAGGAAGTCTCCATCATCTTTGTAGCCACCCTTTAAATACTGGAACATGGTGATAAGGTCTCCTCTAAGCTTTCTTTTCACGAGGCTGAACAAACTCAGCGCGCTCAGCCTTTCCTCATATGGCCAGATTTCCAGTCCTCTGATCATTGTTCTGGCCCTTTTCTGCACTCTCTCCAGCCTGTCCATGACTTTTGTATAGCGGGAACCAAAACTGAACACAGTATTCCAGGTGTGGCCTGACAAGCACCGAGTACAGTGAGATAAAGACTTTATCTCTGCTGGTGATGCCCTTGTTCATGCAGCCCTACATCCTATTGACTTTCTTTGCCACAGAAGCACACTGTTAGCTCATATTAAGCTTGTTCTCTGCCAGGACCCGAGGTCCCTTTCCACAGCAGCTCCCCAGCTGGGTAGATCCCAGCCTGTGCTGTACTCTGGGATTATGTTTTCCCAGGTGAAATACCCTAAATTTGTCTTTGTTGACCTTCATAAGGTTCTTGTTAGCCCACACTTCTACCCTATCCAGGTATTTCTGCAGGGTGGCTCTCCCCTCTAAAGTGTCCGCTTCCCCACTCAGTTTGGTATCATTGTCCGACTTCAGAGTACACTTGATCCCATCACCGAGATTACTAATTAAAATGTTAAACAGTGTCAGGCCCAATATCGATTCCTGGGGGACCCTGCTTGTGACAGGTTGCCAGTTTGAAAAGGAGCTATTAACCACCACCCTCTGGGTGGTGCCTGTCAGCCAGTCCCCCACCCACCGCACAGAAGGCTTGTCTAGACCGTAACACATGACTTCATCTAGGAGGAGGCTGTCAGAAACCATATTGAAAGCCTTGGAGAAATCCAGGTAGACAGAGTCCACTGCTCACCCCACATCAACTGAACAGGTTACTTTGCCTTCTATGACAATCAGGTTTGTCAAGCAAAATTTGCCTTGGTGAATCTGTGCTGGCTTGTCTTAGTCACATGCTTCATTTGACTTCTGATAGACCCCAGCAAGATTCATTCCACAGCCTTCCCAAGGACTTAAGTATGACTGATGGACCTATAATTTCCTGGATTCTCCTTTAAGCCCTTGCTGTAGATGGGGGTGACATGAGCCTTCTTCCAGTATTCTAGCATACCCACCAATCTCCACAACTTCTCAAAGATTATGGAGAGTGGCCTTGCAATGACCTTCTTACAGTGCTCTGCTTGCCACCTCTGTCACTATTCTGTGCATGGCACATACCACTGGATCTGCAAAAATATGAAATGAGTCACTGGTATGTAGAGCTATAGCTTAACAATTCCAAAGGTCTTGCTCCCATGTAGGAATACCCTCTAGAGTCCAACTACAGCCTGCCATTAAAAGCAAACCCACAACCTTTAAACCCCCCACAAAGAAGCCTTAACACTTTGGAGCTGCAATGTGCTTCACTACCCCCTGAACAGCCCTTCCTTCCCACGTGGCTCTGCTCTTCCCCATACAACACTCCTGAAAGAGCCGTCCACACAACCTGCTGATGGCTACTGGATCTGAGATGACTGTACACCCTTTGCCTCAATAGTCTAGGCATACCAACATATTAACCACAGACTCTTATCGCTATTCCACCTACCCCTGACTCTACACCCCCGGGCAGGGCAGCTCCAAGCCAAACACACACAGGCACAGACCAACACTACACAGAACACTACAAACAACATGCCTCAAAGAAGAGAGAAAACTCTCAGCAAGAAGAATGACACCCAGATGGAAGATGCTGTCTGGCAAGACCACCTATGAGACTGTGACAGTGATGTGAGGAGGCTCTGTGGCAACCCCAGAAAAAGAGGAGAACTTGTCATGGCCCGTGACAAGAAGTTACTCTCAGAAGTGAGGAGACGTATGTGCAAGAAGGCTGGCATCAAGACCTAAGAACATAAGGATGCAGGGAAGAAGTCCCAGTTAGCGAAAAATGGATGGCTAGAGAGCAGAGCTGCTCACGCAGCCGGGAACAATGCCATAAAAGAGACCATTCAGAAACTTCCAAGACGCAAGACGGATCCACGCTTTAAGCTTGTAACGCAAGAAAAGCGGCACCCGATTGGCACTATGCCGATGAGTACAGGCACTCGAGACCCTAGGGATGGCGCCCGAGGCACCTGCTGTGCTCCTTGAGTGCCAAGAGCACACTGTGACCCGAGGAAGGCCTAAGGCACAGAAGACAGACCACACAAACTACACAACAACAACAGACACAGGCTGGAACTGCACAGCCCATGATAGCATCACACTGAAGAGTAACCCTCTCCCTTTACTGGCCCAAAGGGGACTGTTCCTGGATAGCCCTACCCCCTACACTACCATTAAAACCCCTTCATGCAGTTGCCAGCCTGGTCCCCTTCCTCCCCTGACCCCTCTCCAGCATCAGTGCCTCAACTTAGCTTTCAGAGAGCTGGGAGTCTGAATCCATCCTCAACAAGAATAACCACAATCACCAACTAGATTAATCCTGCAGTCACCAGGTTCCTCTTCATCATCTGAAAAAAAAAACCCAATACACAACACAGCAAAAAAAAAACCCCAGAACACCTACATACAAACCAATACACACACACGCCACCCCCCCGCCAACGCCCTCAGTCAGCATCACATCAGTCAGAGACCTTTCCCGCAAAAATCCCCCACCTCAGACACACCATGGCATTCTGCTCACCTGCTCCATGCCAATTACAGTCAGACACTGCAGCTGTCATTACTTCTGGCACCTAGGATACCAAGAGCCACAAAACTACTGTTGCACTTGCAAGAAATCACCAGCCCCGTGCTCCTCCTCTCTCCTACCCAGCTCACCTCAAACGCTCAGCCAATTCCAGAGGCAGCCTGCACAGAACCTGCAACACCAGAGAGAAACACTTCACTGAGTTGCCGTATAATAATTTGCTAATAGACATCAACCCAGCCCACAACTCGCTCACCTTCGCGGACCGCTTGTCAGCATGTGGCATCGCCCCTCCGAGCCTGCATGTGGCACCTGCAGAAACCCAAGCAAGAAGGCACAAGGTGAGACAGTGCTCAAAACCACAGCCTGCCCGCACCGATCCCCATCTCACACTCGCTTCCCTTGACAGCTCAGCCGCCTGGCCTCCGTCAGTTTGGGTTGCCACGTTGAGGCTTGCGCACCACCTGTAAGACCCAAACAACAAGGGTTGCTTATAAATTCACCAGCAATTGCAACGCCTGAAAAACCACCTCTACTTCAGCCCACCAATCACCACTCACCTTGCCTGAGTCAGCTCCGGTGCCCATATCCCAATTATTCCTCGCTTTGTGCCTTCAAATTAAAAAAAAAGCCATAACAGAGTCATATAGCCACCAGTCATATCTCGGCTCTGACACCACAGGCCGACCCACCTTCTTACAGCACTCCGCTCAGCTCTCCTATGTCACCCTTAGGCACGCGGCTCATCCCTCCGCATCTGCAAAAACAATACTGAATGAGTCACCCAGATGCAGAGCAAATGCTTAACAATTCCAAAGGCCTTGCTCCCATTCAGGAGTACCCTCTAGAGTCCAACTACAGCTTGCCATTAAAAGTCAAACATTAAGCCCTACACATACAAGCCTTAACACCTTGGAGATTCAATGTGCTCAACTAGCACTCTAGCTGCCTCTCCCAGATGGCTCCGGTCATCCCCTCGACACCTGCCAAATGCTACAGAAGTGACTCTCCGCACCTGCTGCGGACCTCTACTCTATCCAAGGTGACACTACACCCTTTGCCTCAACAGTCTAGGCATACCAACATATTAGCCATAGACTCTTATCGCTATTCCACCTACCCCTGACTCTACACCCCCGGGCAGGGCAGCTCCAAGCCAAACATGCACAGACCGACAGTACACGGAACATACAAACAACATGCCTCAAAGAGGAGAGAAAACTCTCAGCAAGAAGAATGACACCCAGATGGAAGATGCATTCCGGCAAGACCACCTACAGGACCGTGATGGTGACGTGAGGGAGGCTCTGTGGCAACCGCAGAAAAAGAGGAGAACTTGTCATGGCCCGTGACAAGAAGTTACTCTCAGAAGTGAGGAGACATATGTGCAAGAAGGCTGGCATCAAGACCTAAGAACATTAGGATGCAGGGAAGAAGTCCCAGTCAGCAAAAAATGGATGGCTAGAGAGCAGAGCTGCTCACGCAGCCGGGAACAATGCCATAAAAGAGACCATTCAGAAACTTCCAAGACGCAAGACGGATCCACGCTTTAAGCTTGTAACGCAAGAAAAGCGGCACCCGATTGGCACTATGCCGATGAGTACAGGCACTCGAGACCCTAGGGATGGCGCCCGAGGCACCTGCCGTGCTCCTTGAGCGCCAAGAGCACATTGTGACCTGAGGAAGGTCTAAGGCACAGAAGACAGGCCACACAAAACTACACAACAACAACAGACACAGGCTGGAACTGCCCTGCCCACGCTAGCTTCACACTGAACAGTAACTTGGTCCCTTTACCTGCCCAGAGAGGACTGTTCCCGGACAGCCCTTTGCCCTGTAGTAACTTTAAATCCCCCTCCTGCAAATTGCCAACCTTGTCCCCTCCCCAGTGCCCTTTGGTGCATGGCTCATCAAGACAATATTGAATGAGTCACCTGGATACAGAGGGATAGCTTAACAATTCCAGAGGTCTTGCTCCCATTTAGGAATACCCTCTAGAGTCCAACTACAGCCTGCCATTAAAAGAAACATAACTCAAACATTAAGCCCTACACATACAAGCCTTAACACCTTGGAGATTCTATGTGCTCTACTAGCACTCCAGCTGCCTCTTCCAGACAGCGCTGGTCATCCCCTTAGCGCCTGCAAAAATGCTATGGAAATTACTGTCCTCATCTACTGCCGATGCCTACTCGCTCTGAGATGGGCTGTACGGCCTTTGCCAAAACAGTTTAGGCATATTAAATTAACCATATGCTCTTATTGCTATTCTTCCCCTGACTCTGCCATTGCTACGCACCCAGGCAGAGCAGCTCCAACCAAGACACACAAGCACAGACTGACCCTGCACACAAACACTACAAACAACACAACCCAGAGACCCAAGAAAACTCTCGGCAAGAAGAATGACTCCCAGCCCAGAGATGCCGTCAGGTGAGATTGAAGGGGCCATGAGGAATAATCTACATCAGCCCCCCAAAATTCAAATGCTGTCACCTGTGATAAAGAGATATGTCCACAACTGGGACAATGGATGTGTGAGAAGCTAGGCTTAAAGACTTAAGAGTGTTAAGACACAGGGAAGAAGTCCCAGAAAAGGGCTCCAGGAAGACAGACTGCTCCTGAGCAGCAATGCTGATGCTGCCTTAATCACCACTGCAAAAAGATGACCATCCATAAACTTCTGATACACGAGACATGCACGACAGATCTGTGTGTTGGACTTATAACGTGAGAAAGGAAGTGCTCAGTAAGCATTACACTGATGAGCCAAGGCTTGTGAGACCCTCGGTATTGCTACTGTGCCCACTGGGCACAGAGAACAATAGAGACATCAAGACCCAAATAAAGTATGGTATGGAACACAGACTACAAAAGCTACACAATACTATAGACACAGGTTGTAACTGCCCTGCCCGGTAGACTCTTGTGTTTTCTGCAAAGAACCCCACACCCTCTCTCTGCCCAAATGTGTCCAATCTCAAACCGCCTTTTCGGCTACACCAATTTTAAAACCCCTTCCTGCCCAACCTGCGGTTTCCCCACCCACCCAACCACACAAAGATAGCATCAGCCCCTCAACTTGCCTTTCAGAGGGATGGGGTCAGAAACCAACCTGTGCAAAGACCACATAGGCTACCTAGGATGTTGCTGTGATCACCTGGATCCTCTTCATCATTTGCAAACACGGAGTGCCATCAATCAGCATCACACCAGTCAATGCTGACCTCTTCCATAACAATGCCCTCAGAAGCGCTGTGGCATTCCGCTTGCTCCCCGTCTAATACCGGATGTTGCAGCCAGCATCACCCATGGCACCTAGAAACCAAGAGGTACAAAGTGACCGTTGTGCCTGGAAGCAGTCACCTGCTCACAAACAATTCTACACCTCAAAAATAACTGCTACTATGGTTTGGCATTCATCACTCACCTTGCACCACAAACTCAGGGGCAGACATCCAGCTTTGCATGTATTTTTGAGAGTCATTTCACACCTTCAAAACAGAGCGTTAACTAGTCTCATAGGCACTCATAGTGATGTGTTCCCTCCATCGTCACATGCCAACCTACCTTCTCAAGGTGCTCCACTCACCTCCTCCCTTCGGTGCATCTGCAGCAACAATAAAACAAAAGTCAACTGGATGCTGACAAATACCCTAACAAACAGTGAACTGGCCCCATTCTGACTTCTTCGCTCCGCTAACCTTGTTAATCCATGCTTTGCACTCTGATCTGCCACACTGAGTCAGCAACATCAGCAAGTTAAAAAAAGACAAACAGTAGTACCCATAAGAAGTATACACCCTTCCCTCTTCTTTCCTCTACCAATAGCCACACGCCCAACTCATCCTTTCCCCCAGCAGGCTAACATGGCTCCTCTCACCTCCCATGCCGTGCCTCCAGGGTCAGTGACCGCATCAGGCACCTGCTTGTATAGTCGGTCCATCTCTGATGACTTGGGAACAGTAACCTTTGATGCCAAGCCCACCTCAGGAAAATGCAGAGATGCACACAGATGTTATATACTGCTTTCCAAACAAGAGAGCCCACCATGCAAAACAGACCAACAAATCCCTGTGACTGACTTACATACTCAGGCACCACAGACAAAGCACAAAACCTGAACAATCAACCTCACCCCCCGTCATAGCCCACAACACCATCCGCTTCCTTTATGGATAAATAACTCCTAAATTACTCCATGAACTGCAGCATGGAGAACCCCTCGGTAGACAGCATGCTCAAATGAGAGCACTGACATATACAGCACGGGAGACTGGGCTGCCGGAAGCTGCTTGCATACAAAATGCTACTATTAGGTAACACTGCACTATGTCTTAATCCAAAACTGCACAGCAGTTACAGGAGACCCAAATGCAGACAGATGCTGAATATGACTTGATGGTCACAATATCTAATGGGGACAGGTGTCAAGAATCTAACAGAGACCCTTCAGACCCAAATACTTGATGAGATGCTTCTTGCCAAAATACAAGCTCCATGAGGAAAAGCCAAATGCAATGCAGACCAAGCTATTCAAATCTCAGTACAGAAGTATGCATTACTTCAGGTGGCAGGATGGCTCTGCCAGGTTGGTCCAACCCAAGCACCTGGTTCTAATGCCTGTCCAGCAATATCTGTGATCTCTCACAGCCTCCCATGCAGTGGACAGCTCCCCTGTCCAGGACCATATTTTGCATGTTCCAGCCCCACTCTGCCCCTGTGATGGAAATCAAACAAAACAAATGACTCTGCTTCATCACCTCAGCCTCCGAAAGAAGTTTCCTTCCTCTACCAACAGTCAACACCGATAACCTTATGCTGTTCCTTGAATGCAGGCTGGCCCTCAGATGCCTGTACTGCCAATGACATACTAGAGCAAACCTCATTGGACACTTAAGGATAAAAGCAAAACTGCAATAGTAGAAAAAAGCTTGCATGCCCAGGACTGCAATAAGAGAAAGACCCCCGGCTGGAGATTGTTATGAGCACAAATAATATGCATCCTCTTCTCCAAGAAATTCCAGCTAAGACAGTGACAAACCTGCGCTGGAAATAAGTGCCTAGTCAATGCCACTAAGTAACAATGACTGACATCCACATAGATGGTGAAGGGATGGATGCAAAAACTAAGTTGGGAATGAAATAAGTAAAAGGCACAGAGAAGCAGAGACCTCAGAGTTCAGGAGGGTGTATTTTAATGTACCTAGTGCTTTCCAAGATGAGACTAATCAGACATTCAGCCCTGAATACTGTGATACAGAGGCCTTGGTGGTTTACACTGTGTCTCTGGTGGCTTTGTCGTACCTCCCCTCAGCTGCAGAGAGACTAAAACAAAACAGACCTCATTTACACCCAAAACCAACTGCAAAACCAGTCTGAGAAAGGCTGACAAACCCTCCTCCCTTTCCCAACCATCCCCCAGTCCCAAAACTTTTGAAACCCCTTCTCTTCTCCTGAACTGTCAGGGAAAGAGCCCCACTCCTTCCTGACAGCTCCTTCCCTGTATTTGCATCACCTGAACCCCCTGCATCGGCCGCTCCTTGGGAGCTGCTCTTCTGAGCTGTACCCTACATTCTGCAGGCACCTCCTATCTTCCATCTTCCTACAGACTCTGGGCTCTGCTACAGGCCCGCAAGATAAATGAAGTCCTGATGCTTATGATCTACAAGGGGCCTGCCACAAGCTGCAAAGGTTCTAGAGACAACACGGTACTCTGTGGGCAATTGGAAAAAGGCAATAAGCCATCCCATACCCTGAAAGACACTACGCCTTAAGTCCCTGCCACTTTCTCAAGTAACACTAAAGCTCCATATGTAGATGCACTTAAGATGCTCACCCTAAGCCCTGCTAGATAATCTCACTATCAGTTCTATTAAGACAGATAATACCAGCAGCTTACAGAGTACACAGCAAAACTGGTAAAAAGACAAGGTACCATCTTCAATAAAGTCAGGAATTCTAAAAACATGCAACGCACCTAGAATAAAAAAAAGTATACTATTAAGCCATCTTGCTACCCCTGAATGCTCAATACAAAATTATTGACCTGAAAAAAGAAAGCTGGATACAAGTATACTTTCCACTATATATGCTGCATAACCTTGGTTCGTCCCGAAGCTCTTATGCAGATGCCTCTGCTTCTCTAAATGTCAAAACACATCTGCCCAAGTGCCCTAACCAGCTCAAATCCTGCAAATAACTGAAGGAACAGCAAAGCACTAACACCAGAGAAGCCCAGGAGCAGGATGAGCTCCCTAACCAGAGGCTGTGGCTCATATACCCTGGGACCCACCCACCACCCTTCCCACAATCCACTGGGAAAGGGGAGGGGTGAACCACCCAAAGGCATAAAGGCAGCCGGAAGGGCGGTGGGGAAGTTTCTCATCTGCCTTAAGTTTACAGCATGCAAAGCCCTGAACAGAGAAAGCGACCCTTACTGGAAACAATGATACCTGCTCTCTTACTACAACTACATCTATTGCATCAGCAACACAACCAGGTAGGGAATTAAGCTTAAATTTTCTGGGGGGTAGATAGAATAAGATAGATGTTATACTAAGCTATGTAGGAAAGTAGCTCATTAAGTGCAAAGATAGTGTTGTTATCAGAAATTATGTGCTTTAGTTTCCTATAAAAACCCCAAAAAGTCTATGGGGCTACACTTCATTTCTAGCAAGACCATGCATGCTACCTAACTTCTCCCAGAACTACGTTCTGGATAGGACTGAATGACAAAGCAGAATTAGATCCTGTAAAAATCCCTTCTCAGAAATATCTCTGGTTGCAAAGTAAATTATTTACTGTAAATGAGCGATGATTTAGAGTCACCTCAACGGCCTCTCCGACTGACTCCCTTAACAGAACTAGATGAGTCCCAAAGGACAGAAAACACAAAAACCCCATGGAAATACAAGAAATTTATCAGAAGCTGTATGAAGCAGCATGAAGCAGCCTAATTAACACCTGAGTAGCTAGAACAAAAGTGAACTGCAAAACATGACAAAAAACACCCCAGGAGCTGCGTCGATAAAAATAGATGAAGGCGATCGCCTTCTCTGAAAAACTCAAGAGAAGGTCTGAGCTGACGGTAGACATCTTTGGGTACCAGATACCACATAGAAACATACTATAAGACAGAAAACAAAGACTACTGTGGAGCACAAAGGTGGCTTCGGAAGAGGTTCTGACAGAACAAGAGGCATCGTCACAAGGATTAGAGAGGTCCCGAAGGGGCCGGAGAGACCAAAGGAGTCTTGGGGATGCAATGAGCGGAAAAGGAAGTTGAACAAAGTACAGATGTTCTCAGGGGACCGAATGGAGGCGCACTGAATGCTTGAGAGGACAGAAAGACCAACCGGGGTGACAGATGTGGACTTGGGAAGGGTTCTGATGGGAAAAGAGGGGTGCAAAGTGCCCTCCCGAGCTAGAACAGGGCTCTGGGACATAGGGGATGTCTCACGAGAGCTCGGCAATGGGAGCAGAGGAGTCCTGAGGGGGCCCGAGAGACCAAAGAAGCTTCACAGGTAACAATGAGGAATTCTGCAGGGATTTCAACAAAGTACAGATGTTGTCAGGGGGCTGGGGGCTGAATGGAGGCATCCTAAATGGCAAAAAGATAAGAGTGCTCTGTAGCGCACAAAAAAAAAAAAAAATCAAAAGGGAGCTACAAGAGTGCTGTGGAGTATAAGAAAGGACTCGGAAGACATCGTTAGAGAGAGTAGAGGAATTTGGAGGGGGCAGGGCAAGAAAAGAAGGCTTGGAGACACAGTGGGGGCCTTGGAGTCTCAGGAGGGCATCTAGGCAAACTACAGATGACCGAGTGAGAGAGGAACTGAATGGAGATGCCATCGATGGCAGAGAGAAAGATAAAGGAGCACTGTGCAGCAAAGAAACATGGCAGGCTCTGACAGAACAAGAAAGATGGAAAGGGAGATGAAGTGCTACAAGGTGCTGTGGAGAACAAAGAGGGTCTCAGGAGGCATCGTGACTGTGAGGAGAGGGGTGTTGAGGGGGTCTGATGGACAAAAGAAGGCTTGGGGACACAAGGAGGAACTTGGGTTTTGAGCAGAGTACAGATGGTCTTGGGTGGGCAGGGACTAAACACAGGAATCCTAGATAGCATAGAGGAATAAATGAGTGCTCTACAGCTCAAAGATGGCCTCACCTAAAGTGCTACAAAATGGATGTAGAGCACAAGGAAGGTCTTGGGAGGCACCGTGACTAGGAGAAAAAGTGTCCCGAGGGAGCCAGAGAGACAGAAAAAGGACTGGGGACATGATGATTAAATCCAGAGGGGATCTGAACTGAGAAAACATGTCATCAGAGGGCCAGGGAATGAATAGAGGCATGGCTAGAGGGAAGAGAGGACCGAATAACTGGACCGAGTCACTGATATAGACTCAAGAAGTCTTCTGAGGGAATGAGAGGGGTGCGAGGTCCTCTACAAAGCTAAAAGTGTGCTAAGGGCAACCTTGAAGGCAACGATAGGCATCGTGACACCACTAGAGGGGTCCTGAATGGGCCAGAGAGACCAAAGAAGGCTCAGGGACACAAGGAGGAAGTCTGGAGGGGATTTGAACAGAGTACAGATGTCCTTGGGAGGCCGGGGACCGAATGGAGGCATCCTAGATGGCAGACAGGATGATAAGAGCGCTCTGAGGCACAAGCCAACCCGAGGAATGGGGTTCAGAGGTAACAAGAGAGGATCAAAGTCTGCTACATAGCTAAAACAGGGCTGTGGGTCACAAAGAAGGTCTCAGGAGGCACGGTGACTGGGAACAGAGGGGTCACGAAAGGCTCGGAGGGATGAGAGAGATAGAAAGGGAAGTAAAGTGCTACCAAAATGCTGTGGAGCACAAGGAAGGTCTTAGGAAGCATCCTAGATGGCATAGAAAAGAAAAAGAATGCTCTTTTTGGGGAATGGAGATCTTAGGAGAGGTGTGATTGCAACAAAATGAGTCCAAAGGGAGCTTACGGAGCTAAAAGTGGGCCACGGGGTGTCCCGATCCAATGTCGGGAGAGGTTTCGATATGATCCCGAGAGCGAGATTAAGACACAAAATGAGGTCAAATGCCGTGTACCCCAGACAGCTTTTTATTATCAAAAGTAGAAAAGAGAAGTTAGTAGCGACAGGATAGAATGGAATAAAAAGACAGAAGTTAAGCAAGCATTAGGGACAGAGTTGCAAGGATAATCACCACCATGGATCCGTGGCATCCTGAGGGTCCAAGTCTTTTGATGTTTCGGCGGTGGGCGATCGCACCGGGCTTGTCTTGGCAGTCCCTTTTATCCTCATTCCAGGGCTGCAATTTCCATGACAACAACACGTACCTGCATATCTCTGCATTCCTGCATATGTGCACGTTTCACGCGACCCCAGGACCCCAGCCCCACTCTTCACGCGACTGGCACCTGACTCGGCAGGATGTCTTCAAATGTTTTACAGTTCAGTCTCCCACTTGTAGCCGTTATCTCTGTGGCCTTGTAGCAGCCAGAGGATTCTTCGCTTAGACAAACAATCTTTGAGACAAATCATTTACAGTTCAGTCTCTCACATGGGGAACATCTAAGACCTCAGGAGGCATCGTGACAGTAGCAGAGGGGTTCTGAGAGGGACAGGGAAAAGAAGGCTCGAGGACACGATGAAAAAGTCCAAACGGGATCTGAACAGACTACAGATGTCCTCAGGGGATCAGGGACTGAACACAAGTATCCTAGCTAGCATAGAGGACAACATGTGCATTCTGGAGATGAAAGATGGCATGTGGAAAGGTTCTCGGGGAGCAAGAAGGGTGCAAAGTGCGCTACAGAGACGAAAGAGGGCTGTGGGGCAGGAGGACGGCCTCGGGAGGCATGATGACAGGAGAAGAAGGGTGCTTAGAGTGAAAGAGAGACAGAAGGCGGCTCTGGGACACAATGCAAAACTCAAGGAGGTGTCCCCCCAACAATGTACAGACATCCTCAAGGAATGAGCGACTGAATGGAGACATCCTAGATGGCAGTGAATAAGGTGAAAGAGCTCTGGGCACAGAGAAAGCCTGAGGAAGGGTTCTGTCTGAATAAGAGATGCAAAGAGGGCTGCAGAGCTCAAAGGGTGCCGTGGGGCACGAGGACAGTCTCGGGAAGCGTTGTGACAGGAACGAGAGGGCTCTGGGGTGTGGGGGGAGTGTGGCCATAGAGACAAACAAAGGATTGCTGCTGCAATGAGGTATTGGGGAGGGGATTTGAACAGAGTACAGATGTCCTCAGGGGACCGGGGACCAAACGGAGGCATCTGACATGGCGGAGGGAAGGTAAGAGTGCTCTAGGGCAAAATGAAAGCCTGAGGAAGAGTTGTCTCTGAATAAGAAAGATACAAATCCTGCTGCAGAACTAAGGATGGCCACGGAACATGAGGATGCTCACAGGAAGCATTGTGACAGAAATAGAGGGGTGCTGAGGTGGCCGGAGAGACAGAAGAAGGCTTGAGGGCACAAAGGTACTTGAGAGGGGATTTCAACGGAGTATAGATGTCACGAGGGAGATGGAGGAGAAGACAAAAAGACTGTTCTGAGGAAGAGGCGTGACCTGAGGAGATGTTCTGACAAACCAACAGAGGTACAAATTACGCTCCAGAGATAAAAGTGTGCCGAGGAGACCCTCTAAAGTCTCGGGATGAACCGAGAAAAGAGGAAGGAAAAAAAAAAAAGACACGAAGAAAACTTAAAAAGCGACACAGTATGTGACAAACAAGAAAGAATTGAAAAATAGGGATACACAGCTTAATAAAAGTAGACGTAGAAAGAAAATCTAAAAAGCAAAAGGGTATAAGGCAGAGGAGAAAAAAATTGGAAAATAGGGCCAGAAAACTAGATAAAAGTAGATATATAAAAAAATTGGGAGAACGAAGGCATTAAAGGAGGAAAAAAATAAAATATAGGGACAGCAAACTAAAAGAAAATTGAAAAATTGAGCGAGTACCCAATAGACAAGAAAGAATTAAAAAATAGGGATGGGAACTAGATGAAAGTGGATGTAGGAAAAAAAAAAGAGAAACACAACAAGATTAAGGAAATAAAGGAAAAAATTAAAACACAGGAACAGCAATCTAAATAAACTAAGACATAGAAACAAAATTTAAAAAGCGACAGGGTACAGCACAGACTAGAATGAACTAAAAAATAAAGACAGCGAACTGGATAAAAGTAGATATAGAAAAAAATTTAAAAGCAACATGACGTAGGAAAGATGGGAAATAATAAAAAACAGGGTTAGACATCTGGATAAAAGTATACAGAAAGAAAATTTTTAAAGTGACAATGTAGATGACAGGAAAAAAGTAAATAACAGACAGAAAAATACATAACAGTGAACATAAAAACAAAAATTCAGAAGTGAAGACATTGAGAGGAAAAAATTAATAGCAAAAACCCTAAATAAAGACATACAAAGATAATTTTAAAAGCAACTGGGTACAGGACAGACTAGAATGAATTAAAAAATAAAGACGGCAAACTGGATAAAAATAGATGAGGAAAGAAAATTTAAAAGCAACTGGCTACAGGACAGACAGGAAACAATTAAAAAACAGAGAGAGACATCTTGATAAAAGTAGACATAGAATGAAAATTTTAAAAGTGACAGGAGACAGGAAAAAATTGGGAGAGACAGAAAACAAGATAAAAGTACACCTAGAAACAAAATTTCAAAACTAAAAATTATGAGAGTAAAAAGTTGAAAAATAGGGACAGTTAACCAGATAAAAGTAGACATAGAAAAAAAATTTAAAAAGCAATGCGATCCATGACCGACAGGAAAGAATGAAGAAATAGAAACAGGAACTGGATAAAAGTAGACATAGAAAGAACATTTTAAAAGTGACAGGATTAAGGAAATAAAGGAAAAAAATTTAAAAACGGGGACAGCGAACTAAAACAGAGACATATAAAGTAAATTTAAAAACCAACAGGGTACACAACAGACAAGAGAGAATTAAAAAATAGGGACCTTGATAAAAGCAGACATAGAAAGAAAATTTAAAAAGTGACGACACTAAGGAAACACAAGAAACAATTAAAAAATAAAGACAATGAATGGGATAAAAGTAGACAAAGAAAGGGCATTTCAAAAAAGGATTAAGAAAATAAAGGAAAAAACCTGAAAAATAGGGACAACAAACTAAAACGCAGGCATAGAAAATTTAAAAAGGAAAGGTGTAAAGGACAGACGAGAAAAAAATTAAAATACAG
Organism: Aptenodytes patagonicus; assembly: GCF_965638725.1. NCBI lineage: Eukaryota > Metazoa > Chordata > Aves > Sphenisciformes > Spheniscidae > Aptenodytes > Aptenodytes patagonicus. The sequence continues at coordinate 17,643 of NW_027472299.1, read as the reverse complement.
TGAACTGGATAAAACGACAAATAGAAAATATTAAAAGCAACCCGGATTAGGGAAATAAAGAAAAAAAAAAAAATAAGGACAGTGAACTAAATAAACAGAAACATAGAAAGCAAATTTTTAAAGTGATGGGGATTAAGAGACGAAAAGATTTAAAAATAGAGACAGAAAACTAAATAAAAAGATGTAAAAAAAAATTTAAAAGCCATGGGATTAAGAGAAGAAAAAATTTAAAAATAGGAACAGCACACTAAATAAATGGAGACGTAGCAAGTACATTTTAAAAGCGACGGGGTACATGAGAGACAGGAAAGGAATAAAATGTAGGGATAGGGAGCTTGATAAAAATAGACATGGAAACAAAATTTGAAAATCCAAGGGATTAAGAGAGGAAAGAATTAAAAAATAGGGACGGCGAGCGAAATAAACAAAGACATAGATAATTTAAAAAGTGAGGGCACTAAGGAAATGCAAGAAATAATAAAAAAATAAAGGCAGTGAACTGGATAAAAGCAGACGTAGAAAGAAAATTTAAAAGCGACATGTTAAATGACAGACGGGAAAGTATTAAAAAAATAAGGATAGGCCTGTTGATAAAAGTGGTCATGGAAAGAAAATTTTAAAAGCCATGAGGTACGGGACAGACAGGAAAACATTTAAAATAGGGACACCAAAGTAGAGAGAGAGAAACAAAATTTTAAAAGCCAAGGGATTAAGAGGTGAAAAGCTTAAAAAATAGGGACAGCAAACTAGAATGGAGATGTGGAAAGAAAATTTTTAAAAGGGCGGCACTAAGGAAGGACAAGAAATAATTCAAAACTAAAGACAACAAATGGGATAAAAGTAGACATAGAACACTTTAAAAGTGACAAGGATTAGCAGATGTAAAGAAAAAAATTAAATAGGGACAACAAAATAAATGGAGACATACAAAGTGAATTTTTAAAGCGACAGGGTACATGACAGGCAGGAAACAAATTAAAAATAGGGATAGGGAGCTTGACAAAAGTAGGCGTAGAAGGAAAATATAAAAAGCGATGAGCTACAGGACAAACAGGAAAGAACTAAAAATAGAGACAGCAAACTAGATAAAAGTAGACATAGAAGCAACATTTTAAAAGCCAAGGGATTAAGATAGGAAACAGTTAAACAGTGTTGGTAGCAAATGAAAATGCAGACACAGAACGAAAATTTTAAAAGTGAGGCCACTAAGGCAAGACAAGAAATGATGAAGAAATAAAAGCAGCGAACGGGATGAAGGTAGAAAGAAAGATAGATTAAGGAAATAAGGAAAAAAAAAAATTAAAATGGCAACAGCGAACTAAAACGGAGACGTAGAAAGAAAATCTAAAAAGTGGTGGCTCTAAAGAAAGAAGAGAATTAAAAGAAAAGAGAGCGAATTAAAGACAGCCAACGGGGTAAAGGCAGAAAATATAAAAAAGCAATGGGGAATAGGGAAATAAATGGAAAAAATTGAAAATAGGGACAGCAAACTAAAACAGATGTAGAAATAAAATTCAAAAAGCGAGGGCACTAAGGAAAGACAAGAAGTAATTAAAAAATAAAGACAGCGAATGGAATAAAAGTAGACAGAAAATTTTAGAAGCAAATAGGATTAAGGAAATAAGGAAAAAATCAAAAAGTAGCGATGGCAAACTAAAACGGAGTCATAGAAAAAAAATTTAAAAAGTGACAGCACTAAGGAAAGACAAGAAAAAATTTTAAGAAAACAGCAAAGGGAATAAAAGTAGGCATAGAAAGAACATTTAAAAAGCAATAGTCATTAGAGGAATAAAGGAAAAAATATGAAATAGGGACAGCAAACTAAAACGGAGACATAAAAAGGAAATTTTAAAAGGACTGCAGTAAGGAAAGACAAGAAATAATTAAAAAAGACAGTGAATGGAATAAAAGCAGACAGAAAATTTTAAAAGTAATGGGTTTAAGGAAATAAGAAAAAATTAAAAAGTAGCAATAGCAAACTAAAATGGAGATGTAGACAGAAAATTTAAAAAGCGAAGGGATTAAGAACAGAGAGGAAAAACATAAAATATAGGGACAGCAAACTAAATAAATGAAGACATGACAACAAAATTTAAAAAGTGATGAAGTAGAGGACAGGCAGGAAGAAATAAAAATCACAGAGAGGGAACTGGATAAATGGAGACATAGGAAGAAAATTGGGAAAGCAATGGGGTACTGGCCATAGGGGTAAGAAGTTAAATATTGGGAAAGGGAGCTGGGTAGACAGCCACAGGGAAAGGACATGGGAAGAGTGACCAAGTGCAGAGCAGAGGGAGTCACTGAAAACAGACAGGTGGCTGCGTAGAGGGAGACCTAGAAATGCAGTTTTCGCAAGCAAGGGGGAAGAAGGCAGTGTGGGAAGAATGAGATAATAGCGGGTGGGGAGCTGGAAAGAGAGAGGCATAGAAAGGAAATGTAGTGTACAGGGCAGTACTAACAGAAGAGCAAAAAGCTTCGGGGAGCTGGACAGCCCAAAAGGGAGACGGAGGCAGGGACAGGTAAGGAGGCAGGCAGAGATCTGGAGAAGCATGGCCAGGATACACGCAAGGGGATGCACGACTCACCGCAGCGAATGGTAATAATTTCTGCCTCTGCCCCTTCCTCCTCCGCAGTGCTGCCTGCCCGACCCTCACCGACTCAGCAGCATGCAGTGGACTCCTTGATGCTCCTCATCTGCAAGGCTTCCTCGATACATGGCGGCTCACACACGCAGCCGATGGAGGCACCAAGCTCCCAGCACCGCACGCTGGTGGTCTGCTCTGTTGGGGATGGCTCAGGGGATCCTTCCTTGCCACAGGAACTGGCCATTCCTTGCTGGAGGCAGCTGCCTGTGGGACCCCATTGGATTCACTCCTCAGCCAGTTCCCCTCCATCAGCTCCCTCAAGCAGGCGTGCCCAGGCAGCCCCCTTTACAGCTAGAGCCCCTTCACACAGCAGGGCCAGCCCCATCCTCAGCCTCACTGGCCACACCTGGGGCTGCCCCAGCTCCAGCCCCAGCTGGAGCCCTTTGGGAACAGGGGGCCATTGCCAAAGCCCTGCAGCACATCACCCCCTCCCCTGCACCTGTCCACAGGCACAAGCTCTGCATGCAGAGGCTGCAATCACATCCAGGGGCACAGAGGAGGCAGGAAAAGTTTATTCATTAATGCACATAAGAAATCCTGGCAGTGAGTTGGCTACAAGGCTCCGTGCCCAAATACAGCAGGACAGAGGGAGAAAAGGGAAGAGAAAAGCAGGAGGAAGGACAGAGGGACATAGAGAAAAGGTGTGGGACAGGGAGCCAGAAAATGGGATGCTGTGAACAAGAGAGGGACGGGGAGCAGGGCAACGGTGTAGAGAGAGGAGAGCAGAGAGATTGCGGGGGGGAAACAGGGACAAAGAGATGGAGGAATAAATAAGAGAGGGAGCAGAAGAGAGAGGTGGAAGGGACCAGCAGGACAAGAAGATAGAGACAAGACAAGGGATGGGGAAAAATTCTAAAGTGACAGGGGAAAAGAAACATAGGCAAGAAATAAAAAATAGAAACAGGGAGCCGGATAGAGGTAGATGTAGAAAGAAAGTGCAAAAAGTGACAGGATACAGGACAGAGAGGGAAGAATTAATTATAGACAGGAAGATGGATAGAGGGAGACATACAAAGAAAATTTTGAAAGCGACAGGATACAAGAATTAAAAGATAGGTACATGGAGCTGCATAGAGGGAGATGTAAGAAGAAAATTTTAAAAGCGACAGGGTACAAGAAACACCGGCAAGAAATTAAAATCAGGTCAGGGAGATAGAGAAAGGTAGGAAGAAAATTTAAAAAGCAACTGGGTTCAAGAAACATATGCAAGAATCAAAAAGATAGGGATGGAGAGGTAGAAAGAAAGTTTCAAAAGCGATGGGGTACAAGAAACATAGGCAAGAATTAAAAAATAGGGACAGGGAGCCTGATGGAAGGAAACTGTGGTGGGTTGACCTTGGCTGGCTGCCAGGTGCTCACCGAGCCACTCTGTCACTGCCCCTCCTCAACAAGACAGGGGGAGAAAATACAACAAAAAAGCTTGTGCGTCGAGATAAGGACAAAGAGATCACTCACCAGTTCCTGTCACAGGCAAAAGAGACTCGACTTGGGGAAATTAATTTAATTTCTTGTCATTCAAAATCAGAGTACGATAATGAGATATAAGAACAAATCTAAAAAACAGCTTCCCCCCCTCCCTGCTCTTTTATTCTGGGCTCATCTGCATTCCTGACTTCTCTACATCCTACCCCTGAGCAGTGCAGGGGGACAGGGAGCAGGGGTTGCAGTCAGTTCATCACACATTGTCTCTGCTGCTCCTTCTTCCTCACGCTCTTTTTCTGCTCCAGTGTGGGGTCCCTCCCACGGGGCCACAGCTGCTGACAGGAGCCTGCTCCGGCACAGGCTCTCTACAGGGCCACAGCTTCCTTCAGGCACATCCACCTGCTCCGGCATGGGGTCCTCCATGGGCTGTAGGTGCACGTCTGCTCCACCGTGGACCTCCATGGGCTGCAGGGGGACAACCTGCATCACCATGGTCTTCACCACAGGCTGCAGGGGAATTTCTGCTGTGGTACCTGGAGCACCTCCTTCCCCTCGTTCTTCACTGGCCTTGGTATCTGCAGGGCTGTTTCACACTCACATTTTCTCTAGCACAGCTTCTGCATAGCATTTTTTACCCTTTCTTAAATGTCCATCACAGAGGTGCTACCGGGGTTGCTGATGGGCTCAGCTCTGACCAGCAGCAGATCCATCTTGGAGCTGGAACTGGCTGTGCCCGACATGGGGGCAACTCCTGGTGTCTTCTCACAGAACCCACCCCTGCAGCCCCTGCCCCCCCACCCCAGCTAACAAAACCTTGCCATGTAAACCCAATACAACAGCAACCGGCTACAGGGCAGAGAGGGGGGATTGAAAAATAGGGAAAGGGAGCCATGGAGAGAGAGGCAGAGGGGAAAAAAAATAGAGATGGGCTACAGGCCAGAGAGGAGGAAGGGACAGGGAACCAGACTGAGAGAGATGGAGCAAAACAAAGAATAGTGATGGGCCACAGGGCAGAGAGGGAGGAATTAAAAAAGGGGACAGTGAGGTGGTGTCATGGTTTAACCTCAGTCAGCAACTGAGCACCACACAGCCACTCACTCAGTCCCCCCCCGGTGGGATGGGTGAGAGAATCGGAAGAGTAGAAGTGAGAAAACTCATGGGTTGAGATAAAAACAGTTTAATAATTGAAATAAAATAATAATAATAGTAATAATCATAATATACAAAGCAAGTGATGCATGATGCAATTGCTCACCACCCGCCAACCAATGCCCAGCCGGTCCCCGAGCAGCGGCCCCTCCGGCCAGCTTGCCCCCAGTTTATGTACTGGGCATGACATCACATGGTATGGAATGTCCCTTTGGCCAGTTTGGCTGTGCCCCCTCCCAGCTTCTTGTGCACCTCCAGCCTTCTCAGTCGGTAGAGCACGAGAAGCTGAAAAGTCCTTGACTAGTGTAAGCACTACTTGGCAACAACTAAAACATCGGTGTGTTATCAACATTATTCTCATACTAAATCCAAAACACAGCACTATAGCAGCTACTAGGAAGGAAATTAACTCTATCCCAGCCAAAACCAGGACAGTATCCACCCCTTATTCTATACCATCTATGTCAAATATCCAATACATTCCCATTAATCACCACCCCTTTTCCTGTTTTTTGATATATATATACACAACGCATATCATTCCCTTAGTCTATGGGCCATCCCTCTAAAATGTTCGTTGAGTTCATTTAGTCCATGACTTTGGGCTCCATCTGTCCTAATAATCTTTCAGGGCAGGAAAGATGGAGATGGTATGCAGTGTTGGATTGTTTCATGTCAAAGTCAGTTCTGGTTCCATCATCACTGCTTTGCTCGGTTTCATCAAAGTTCAATCTTCGTTAATCTGGGTGATTCATATTGTAATATCATTGGTATGGCATATAATATTATGTAGCAAGTAACATCATATAGTTCAAATCATTGGCTATTCTCACCCAAAATCTAATCTCCTCGAGGTACACATTGGACTTCCTCATCCTTCCGCATTACCCAAGCGCACCCAGGTCCTTGAGCAAAAGCAATCCCACAGATTGGTTTGCCTTTGCCCGAGGCAGGAATAACCCAGACTGTCTTCCCCAACATATTTTTTATGTGCACTACAGGGACTTTATTCCCATCTACAGTACGTAAAAGTTCTGACTGGGCAGGGCCAGCTCGATTGGCAGATCCCCTAGTGTTGACTAACCAGGTGGCCTTTCCTAAATGTGCGTCCCAATGTTTGAACGTCCTGCCACCCATTGCTCTCAGTGTAGTCTTTACCAGTCCATTGTATCATTTGATTTTTCCAGAGGCTGGTGCATGACAGGGGATGTGATACACCCACTCAATGCCGTGCTCTTTGGCCCAGGTGTCTATGAGGTTGTTTCAGAAATGAGTCCCGTTGTCTGACTCAATTCTTTCTGGGGTGCCATGTCGCCATAAGACTTGCTTTTCAAGGCCCAGGAGAGTGTTCTGGGCGGTGGCATGGGGCACGGGGTATGTATCCAGCCATCCGGTGCTTGCCTCCACCATTGTAAGCACGTGGCGCTTGCCTTGGCAGGTTTGTGGGAGTGTGATATAATCAATCTGCCAGGCCTCACCATATTTATATTTCAGCCATTTTCAGCCGCTCGCGTCCCCCCTGACACGGGACAGCAGCCGCTCGCCTCCCCCCCAGACACGATGGAGCACCCACTGGCGTCCCCCCCAAGACAGTGGAGCAGCCACTCACGTCCCCCCTGACACAGTACAGCAGCCACTCGCGTCCCCCCCCCAACATAGGGCAGCAGCCACTCGCGTCCCCCCCCGACACAGTGCAGCAGCCACTCGCGTCCCCCCCCCGACACGGTGCAGCAGCCAGTTGCGACCCCCCAGACACGGTGCAGCACCCACTCGCGTACCCCCCAACAAGGTGCAGCAGCCGCTCGCGTCCCCCCCCAAACACGGTGCAGCAGCCACACGCGTCCCCCCCGACACGGTGCAGCAGCCAGTTGTGACCCCCCGGACACGGTGCAGCAGCCACTCGCGTCCCCCCCCAAACACGGTGCAGCAGCCACACGCGTCCCCCCCCAAACACGGTGCAGCAGCCAGTTGTGACCCCCCGGACACGGTGCAGCAGCCACTCGCGTCCCCCCCCAACATGGGGCAGCAGCCACTCGCGTCCCCCCCCGACACGGTGCAGCAGCCAGTTGCGACCCCCCAGACACGGGGCAGCACCCACTCGCGTACCCCCCAACAAGGTGCAGCAGCCGCTCGCGTCCCCCCCCCCGAACACGGTGCAGCAGCCACTCACGTCCCGCCCCGACACAGGGCAGCACCCCCTCCCGTCCCCCCCGAAGATAGTGCAGCAGCCACTCGCGTGCCCCCAGAACACGGCGCAGCAGCCAGTTGCGACCCCCCAGACACGGTGCAGCAGCCGCTCGCGTCCCCCCTGACACGGTGCAGCAGCCGCTCGCGTCCCCCCCGACACGGGACAGCAGCCGCTCGCGTCCCCCTCAACACGGGACAGCAGCCGCTCGCGTCCCCCCCGACACGGTGCAGCAGCCACTCGTGTCCTCCCCCAGACACGGTGCAGCAGCCACTCGCGTCCCCCCCGACACGGGGCAGCAGCCGCTCGCGTCCCCCCCCGAACACGGAGCAGCAGCCACTCGCGTCCCCCCCGACACGGTGCAGCAGCCAGTTGCGACCCCCCCCCGACACACTGGAGCAGCCACTCGCATCTCCCCTGACACGGCGCAGCACCCACTCGCGTCCCCCCCCGAACACGGTGCAGCAGCAACACGCGTCCCCCCCGACACGGTGCAGCAGCCAGTTGTGACCCCCCGGACACGGTGCAGCAGCCACTCGCGTCCCCCCCCAACATGGGGCAGCAGCCACTCGCGTCCCCCCTGACACGGGACAGCAGCCAGTTGTGACCCCCCGGACACGGTGCAGCAGCCACTCGCGTCCCCCCCCAACATGGGGCAGCAGCCACTCGCGTCCCCCCCCAACACGGGGCAGCAGCCACTCGCGTCCCCCCCCGACACGGTGCAGCAGCCAGTTGCGACCCCCCAGACACGGGGCAGCACCCACTCGCGTACCCCCCAACAAGGTGCAGCAGCCGCTCGCGTCCCCCCCCCGAACACGGGGCAGCAGCCACTCACGTCCCGCCCCGACACAGGGCAGCACCCCCTCGCGTACCCCCCGAAGATAGTGCAGCAGTCACTCGCGTGCCCCCAGAACACGGCGCAGCAGCCAGTTGCGACCCCCCAGACACGGTGCAGCAGCCGCTCGCGTCCCCCCTGACACGGTGCAGCAGCCGCTCGCGTCCCCCCTGACACGGGACAGCAGCCGCTCGCGTCCCCCTCGGCACGGGGCAGCAGCCACTCGCGTCCCCCCCCGACACGGCGCAGCAGCCGCTCGCGTCCCCCTCGGCACGGCGCAGCAGCCACTCGCGTCCCCCCCCGACACGGTACAGCAGCCACTCGCGTCCCCCCCCCGACACGGTGCAGCAGCCACTCGTGTCCCCCCCGACACGGTGCAGCAGCCACTCGCGTCCCCCCCCAAACACGGTGCAGCAGCCACACACGTCCCCCCCGACACGGTGCAGCAGCCAGTTGTGACCCCCCGGACACGGTGCAGCAGCCACTCGCGTCCCCCCCCAACATGGGGCAGCAGCCACTCGCGTCCCACCCCAACACGGGGCAGCAGCCACTCGCGTCCCCCCCCGACACGGTGCAGCAGCCAGTTGCGACCCCCCAGACACGGTGCAGCACCCACTCGCGTACCCCCCAACAAGGTGCAGCAGCCGCTCGCGTCCCCCCCCCGAACACTGTGCAGCAGCCACTCACGTCCCGCCCCGACACAGGGCAGCACCCCCTCCCGTCCCCCCCGAACACAGTGCAGCAGCCACTCGCGTGCCCCCAGAACACGGCGCAGCAGCCAGTTCGAACCCCCAGACACGGTGCAGCAGCCGCTCGCGTCCCCCCTGACACGGTGCAGCAGCCGCTCGCGTCCCCCCTGACACGGGACAGCAGCCGCTCGTGTCCCCCCCGACACGGGACAGCAGCCGCTCGCGTCCCCCCCAACACGGGACAGCAGCCGCTCGCGTCCCCCCCGAACACGGCGCAGCAGCCACTCGTGTCCTCCCCCAGACACGGTGCAGCAGCCACTCGCGTCCCCCCCGACACGGTGCAGCAGCCACTCGCGTCCCCCCCCAAACACGGTGCAGCAGCCACTCGCGTCCCCCCCGACACGGGGCAGCAGCCAGTTATGACCCCCCGGACATGGTGCAGCAGCCACTCGCGTCCCCCCCCGACACGGGGCAGCAGCCGCTCGCGTCCCCCCCAACACGGGACAGCAGCCGCTCGCGTCCCCCCCGACACGGGACAGCAGCCGCTCGCGTCCCCCCCGACACGGTGCAGCAGCCACTCGTGTCCTCCCCCAGACACGGTGGAGCAGCCACTCGCGTCCCACCCCAAGACAGTGGAGCAGCCACTCACGTCCCCCCAACACATGGTGCAGCAGCCACTCGCGTCCCCCCCCGACACGGCGCAGCAGCCACTCGCGTCCCACCCCCCGACACAGTGGAGCAGCCACTCGCGTCCCCCCCAACACGGGACAGCAGCCGCTCGCGTCCCCCCCGACACGGGACAGCAGCCGCTCGCGTCCCCCCCGACACGGTGCAGCAGCCACACGCGTCCCCCCCGACACGGTGCAGCAGCCAGTTGTGACCCCCCGGACACGGTGCAGCAGCCACTCGCGTCCCCCCCCAAACACGGTGCAGCAGCCACACGCGTCCCCCCCCAAACACGGTGCAGCAGCCAGTTGTGACCCCCCGGACACGGTGCAGCAGCCACTCGCGTCCCCCCCCAACATGGGGCAGCAGCCACTCGCGTCCCCCCCCGACACGGTGCAGCAGCCAGTTGCGACCCCCCAGACACGGGGCAGCACCCACTCGCGTACCCCCCAACAAGGTGCAGCAGCCGCTCGCGTCCCCCCCCCCGAACACGGTGCAGCAGCCACTCACGTCCCGCCCCGACACAGGGCAGCACCCCCTCCCGTCCCCCCCGAAGATAGTGCAGCAGCCACTCGCGTGCCCCCAGAACACGGCGCAGCAGCCAGTTGCGACCCCCCAGACACGGTGCAGCAGCCGCTCGCGTCCCCCCTGACACGGTGCAGCAGCCGCTCGCGTCCCCCCCGACACGGGACAGCAGCCGCTCGCGTCCCCCTCAACACGGGACAGCAGCCGCTCGCGTCCCCCCCGACACGGTGCAGCAGCCACTCGTGTCCTCCCCCAGACACGGTGCAGCAGCCACTCGCGTCCCCCCCGACACGGGGCAGCAGCCGCTCGCGTCCCCCCCCGAACACGGAGCAGCAGCCACTCGCGTCCCCCCCGACACGGTGCAGCAGCCAGTTGCGACCCCCCCCCGACACACTGGAGCAGCCACTCGCATCTCCCCTGACACGGCGCAGCACCCACTCGCGTCCCCCCCCGAACACGGTGCAGCAGCAACACGCGTCCCCCCCGACACGGTGCAGCAGCCAGTTGTGACCCCCCGGACACGGTGCAGCAGCCACTCGCGTCCCCCCCCAACATGGGGCAGCAGCCACTCGCGTCCCCCCCGACACGGTGCAGCAGCCAGTTGTGACCCCCCGGACACGGTGCAGCAGCCACTCGCGTCCCCCCCCGACACGGGGCAGCAGCCACTCGCGTCCCCCCCCAACACGGGGCAGCAGCCACTCGCGTCCCCCCCCGACACGGTGCAGCAGCCAGTTGCGACCCCCCAGACACGGGGCAGCACCCACTCGCGTACCCCCCAACAAGGTGCAGCAGCCGCTCGCGTCCCCCCCCCGAACACGGGGCAGCAGCCACTCACGTCCCGCCCCGACACAGGGCAGCACCCCCTCGCGTACCCCCCGAAGATAGTGCAGCAGTCACTCGCGTGCCCCCAGAACACGGCGCAGCAGCCAGTTGCGACCCCCCAGACACGGTGCAGCAGCCGCTCGCGTCCCCCCTGACACGGTGCAGCAGCCGCTCGCGTCCCCCCTGACACGGGACAGCAGCCGCTCGCGTCCCCCTCGGCACGGGGCAGCAGCCACTCGCGTCCCCCCCCGACACGGCGCAGCAGCCGCTCGCGTCCCCCTCGGCACGGCGCAGCAGCCACTCGCGTCCCCCCCCGACACGGTACAGCAGCCACTCGCGTCCCCCCCCCGACACGGTGCAGCAGCCACTCGTGTCCCCCCCGACACGGTGCAGCAGCCACTCGCGTCCCCCCCCAAACACGGTGCAGCAGCCACACACGTCCCCCCCGACACGGTGCAGCAGCCAGTTGTGACCCCCCGGACACGGTGCAGCAGCCACTCGCGTCCCCCCCCAACATGGGGCAGCAGCCACTCGCGTCCCACCCCAACACGGGGCAGCAGCCACTCGCGTCCCCCCCCGACACGGTGCAGCAGCCAGTTGCGACCGCCCAGACACGGTGCAGCACCCACTCGCGTACCCCCCAACAAGGTGCAGCAGCCGCTCGCGTCCCCCCCCCGAACACTGTGCAGCAGCCACTCACGTCCCGCCCCGACACAGGGCAGCACCCCCTCCCGTCCCCCCCGAACACAGTGCAGCAGCCACTCGCGTGCCCCCAGAACACGGCGCAGCAGCCAGTTCGAACCCCCAGACACGGTGCAGCAGCCGCTCGCGTCCCCCCTGACACGGTGCAGCAGCCGCTCGCGTCCCCCCTGACACGGGACAGCAGCCGCTCGTGTCCCCCCCGACACGGGACAGCAGCCGCTCGCGTCCCCCCCAACACGGGACAGCAGCCGCTCGCGTCCCCCCCGACACGGTGCAGCAGCCACTCGTGTCCTCCCCCAGACACGGTGCAGCAGCCACTCGCGTCCCCCCCGACACGGTGCAGCAGCCACTCGCGTCCCCCCCCAAACACGGTGCAGCAGCCACTCGCGTCCCCCCCGACACGGGGCAGCAGCCAGTTATGACCCCCCGGACATGGTGCAGCAGCCACTCGCGTCCCCCCCCGACACGGGGCAGCAGCCGCTCGCGTCCCCCCCAACACGGGACAGCAGCCGCTCGCGTCCCCCCCGACACGGGACAGCAGCCGCTCGCGTCCCCCCCGACACGGTGCAGCAGCCACTCGTGTCCTCCCCCAGACACGGTGGAGCAGCCACTCGCGTCCCACCCCAAGACAGTGGAGCAGCCACTCACGTCCCCCCAACACATGGTGCAGCAGCCACTCGCGTCCCCCCCCGACACGGCGCAGCAGCCACTCGCGTCCCACCCCCCGACACAGTGGAGCAGCCACTCGCGTCCCCCCCAACACGGGACAGCAGCCGCTCGCGTCCCCCCCGACACGGGACAGCAGCCGCTCGCGTCCCCCCCGACACGGTGCAGCAGCCACTCGTGTCCTCCCCCAGACACGGTGGAGCAGCCACTCGCGTCCCACCCCAAGACAGTGGAGCAGCCACTCACGTCCCCCCAACACATGGTGCAGCAGCCACTCGCGTCCCCCCCCGACACGGCGCAGCAGCCACTCGCGTCCCACCCCCTGACACAGTGGAGCAGCCACTCGCGTCCCACCGCAACACGGGGCAGCAGCCACTCGCGTCCCACCCCAACACGGGGCAGCACGCCCTCCCGTCCCTCCCGACACGGTGCAGCACCCACTCATGTCCCCCCCCCACGGGGCAGCAGCCACTCGTGTCCCCCCCCGACACGGGGCAGCAGCCACTCGTGTCCCCCCCCGACACGGGGCAGCAGGCACTCGCGTCCCCCCCAACACGGGGCAGCAGCCACTCGCGTCCCACCCCAACACGAGGCAGCACGCCCTCCCGTCCCCCCCGACACGGTGCAGCACCCACTCATGTCCCCCCCCCACGGGGCAGCAGCCACTCGTGTCCCCCCCGACACGGGGCAGCAGCCACTCGTGTCCCCCCCCGACACGGGGCAGCAGGCACTCGCGTCCCCCCCAACACGGGGCAGCAGCCACTCGCATCCCCCCCAACACGGTGCAGCAGCCACTCGCGTCCCACCCCGACACGGGGCAGTAGCCAGTTGCGACCCCCCCCAAACACGGGGCAGCAGCCGCTCGCGTCCCCCCCGACACGGCGCAGCAGCCACTCGCGTCCCCCTCGGCACGGCGCAGCAGCCACTCTCGACCCCCCCCGACACGAGGCAGCAGCCGCTCGCGTCCCCCCCGGCACGGTGCAGCAGCCACTCGCGTCCCCCCCCTGACACGGTGCAGCAGCCACTCGCGTCCCCCCCCTGACACGGTGCAGCAGCCACTCGCGTCCCACCCCGACACGGGGCAGTAGCCAGTTGCGACCCCCCCCAAACACGGGGCAGCAGCCGCTCGCGTCCCCCCCGACACGGCGCAGCAGCCACTCGCGTCCCCCTCGGCACGGCGCATCAGCCACTCTCGACCCCCCCCGACACGAGGCAGCAGCCGCTCGCGTCCCCCCCGGCACGGTGCAGCAGCCACTCGCGTCCCCCCCCTGACACGGTGCAGCAGCCACTCGCGTCCCCCCCCGACACGGTGCAGCAGCCACTCGCTTCCCCCCCCCGACACGGTGCAGCAGCCAGTTCCGACCCCCCAGACATGGTGCAGCACCCACTCGCGTCCCCACCAACAAGGTGTAGCAGCCGCTCGCGTCCCCCCCCGAACACGATGCAGCAGCCGCTCGCGTCCCCCCCCGAACACGGGGCAGCAGCCGCTCGCGTCCCCCCCCGAACACGGGGCAGCAGCCAGTTGCGACCCCCCCCCGACACGGGGCAGCAGCCGCTCGCCTCCCCCCCGACACGGGGCAGCAGCCAGTTGCAACCCCCCCAGACACGGTGCAGCAGCCACTCGCGTCACCCCCAAACACGGTGCAGCAGCCACTCGCGTCCCCCCCGACACGGTGCAGCAGCCGCTCGCGTCCCCCCTGACACGGGGCAGCAGCCACTCGTGTCCCCCCCGACACGGGGCAGCAGCCAGTTACAACCCCCCCCAACACAGGGCAGCACCCCCTCGCGTCCCCCCCGAACACAGTGCAGCAGCCACTCGCGTGCCCCCCGAACACGGCGCAGCAGCCAGTTGCGACCCCCCAGACACGGTGCAGCAGCCGCTCGCGTCCCCCCCGACACGGGGCAGCAGCCGCTCGCGTCCCCCCCGACACGGGGCAGCAGCCGCTCGCGTCCCCCCCGACACGGGGCAGCAGCCAGTTGCGACCCCCCAGACATGGGGCAGCACCCACTCGCGTACCCCCCAACAAGGTGCAGCAGCCACTCGCGTCCCCCCCCCGAACACGGTGCAGCAGCCACTCACGTCCCGCCCCGACACAAGGTAGCACCCCCTCGCGTCCCCCCCGAAGATAGTGCAGCAGCCACTCACGTCCTGCCCCGACACAGGGCAGCACCCCCTCGCGTCCCCCCCGAAGATAGTGCAGCAGCCACTCGCGTCCCCCCCGACACGGTGCAGCAGCCACTCGCGTGCCCCCCGAACACGGCGCAGCAGCCAGTTGCGACCCCCCAGACACGGTGCAGCAGCCGCTCGCGTCCCCCCCGACACGGGGCAGCAGCCAGTTGCGACCCCCCAGACACGGGGCAGCACCCACTCGCGTACCCCCCAACAAGGTGCAGCAGCCGCTCGCGTCCCCCCCCCGAACACGGTGCAGCAGCCACTCACGTCCCGCCCCGACACAAGGCAGCACCCCCTCGCGTCCCCCCCGAAGATAGTGCAGCAGCCACTCACGTCCCGCCCCGACACAGGGCAGCACCCCCTCGCGTCCCCCCCGAAGATAGTGCAGCACCCACTCGCGTACCCCCGAACAAGGTGCAGCAGCCGCTCGCGTCCCCCCCCCGAACACGGTGCAGCAGCCACTCACGTCCCGCCCCGACACAAGGCAGCACCCCCTCGCGTCCCCCCCGAAGATAGTGCAGCAGCCACTCACGTCCCGCCCCGACACAGGGCAGCACCCCCTCGCGTCCCCCCCGAAGATAGTGCAGCAGCCACTCGCGTCCCCCCCGACACGGGGCAGCAGCCACTCGCGTCCCCCCCGACACGGGGCAGCAGCCAGTTACAACCCCCCCCAACACAGGGCAGCACCGCCTCGCGTCCCCCCCGAACACAGTGCAGCAGCCACTCGCGTGCCCCCCGAACACGGCGCAGCAGCCAGTTGCGACCCCCCAGACACGGTGCAGCAGCCGCTCGCGTCCCCCCCGACACGGGGCAGCAGCCGCTCGCGTCCCCCCCTGAACACGGAGCAGCAGCCACTCGCGTCCCCCCCGACACGGGGCAGCAGCCAGTTGTGACCCCCCAGACACGGTGCAGCAGCCACTCGCGTCCCCCCCAAACACAGCGCAGCAGCCAGTTGCGACCCCCCCCCGACACACTGGAGCAGCCACTCGCATCTCCCCTGACACGGCGCAGCACCCACTCGCGTCCCCCCCCGAACACGGTGCAGCAGCCACATGCGTCCCCCCCGACACAGTGCAGCAGCCAGTTGTGACCCCCCGGACACGGTGCAGCACCCCCTCGCGTCCCCCCCGAACACAGTGCAGCAGCCGCTCGCGTCACCCCCAAACACGGTGCAGCAGCCAGTTGCGACCCCCCAGACACGGTGCAGCAGCCGCTCGCGTCCCCCCCGACACGGGGCAGCAGCCGCTCGCGTCCCCCCCGACACGGGGCAGCAGCCAGTTGCGACCCCCCAGACATGGGGCAGCACCCACTCGCGTACCCCCCAACAAGGTGCAGCAGCCGCTCGCGTCCCCCCCCCGAACACGGTGCAGCAGCCACTCACGTCCCGCCCCGACACAAGGTAGCACCCCCTCGCGTCCCCCCCGAAGATAGTGCAGCAGCCACTCACGTCCCGCCCCGACACAGGGCAGCACCCCCTCGCGTCCCCCCCGAAGATAGTGCAGCAGCCACTCGCGTCCCCCCCGACACGGTGCAGCAGCCGCTCGCGTCCCCCCCGACAAGGGGCAGCAGCCAGTTACAACCCCCCCCAACACAGGGCAGCACCCCCTCGCGTCCCCCCCGAACACAGTGCAGCAGC
Organism: Aptenodytes patagonicus; assembly: GCF_965638725.1. Taxonomy (NCBI): domain Eukaryota; kingdom Metazoa; phylum Chordata; class Aves; order Sphenisciformes; family Spheniscidae; genus Aptenodytes; species Aptenodytes patagonicus. The sequence goes on along the minus strand of NW_027472299.1, from coordinate 1,528 downwards.
CACTCGCGTGCCCCCCGAACACGGCGCAGCAGCCAGTTGCGACCCCCCAGACACGGTGCAGCAGCCGCTCGCGTCCCCCCCGACACGGGGCAGCAGCCAGTTGCGACCCCCCAGACACGGGGCAGCACCCACTCGCGTACCCCCCAACAAGGTGCAGCAGCCGCTCGCGTCCCCCCCCCGAACACGGTGCAGCAGCCACTCACGTCCCGCCCCGACACAAGGTAGCACCCCCTCGCGTCCCCCCCGAAGATAGTGCAGCAGCCACTCACGTCCCGCCCCGACACAGGGCAGCACCCCCTCGCGTCCCCCCCGAAGATAGTGCAGCAGCCACTCGCGTCCCCCCCGACACGGTGCAGCAGCCGCTCGCGTCCCCCCCGACAAGGGGCAGCAGCCAGTTACAACCCCCCCCAACACAGGGCAGCACCCCCTCGCGTCCCCCCCGAACACAGTGCAGCAGCCACTCGCGTGCCCCCCGAACACGGCGCAGCAGCCAGTTGCGACCCCCCAGACACGGTGCAGCAGCCGCTCGCGTCCCCCCCGACACGGGGCAGCAGCCAGTTGCGACCCCCCAGACACGGGGCAGCACCCACTCGCGTACCCCCCAACAAGGTGCAGCAGCCGCTCGCGTCCCCCCCCCGAACACGGTGCAGCAGCCACTCACGTCCCGCCCCGACACAAGGCAGCACCCCCTCGCGTCTCCCCCGAAGATAGTGCAGCAGCCACTCACGTCCCGCCCCGACACAGGGCAGCACCCCCTCGCGTCCCCCCCGAAGATAGTGCAGCAGCCACTCGCGTCCCCCCCGACACGGTGCAGCAGCCGCTCGCGTCCCCCCCGACAAGGGGCAGCAGCCAGTTACAACCCCCCCCAACACAGGGCAGCACCCCCTCGCGTCCCCCCCGAACACAGTGCAGCAGCCACTCGCGTGCCCCCCGAACACGGCGCAGCAGCCAGTTGCGACCCCCCAGACACGGTGCAGCAGCCGCTCGCGTCCCCCCCGACACGGGGCAGCAGCCAGTTGCGACCCCCCAGACACGGGGCAGCACCCACTCGCGTACCCCCCAACAAGGTGCAGCAGCCGCTCGCGTCCCCCCCCCGAACACGGTGCAGCAGCCACTCACGTCCCGCCCCGACACAAGGCAGCACCCCCTCGCGTCTCCCCCGAAGATAGTGCAGCAGCCACTCACGTCCCGCCCCGACACAGGGCAGCACCCCCTCGCGTCCCCCCCGAAGATAGTGCAGCACCCACTCGCGTACCCCCGAACAAGGTGCAGCAGCCGCTCGCGTCCCCCCCCCGAACACGGTGCAGCAGCCACTCACGTCCCGCCCCGACACAAGGCAGCACCCCCTCGCGTCCCCCCCGAAGATAGTGCAGCAGCCACTCACGTCCCGCCCCGACACAGGGCAGCACCCCCTCGCGTCCCCCCCGAAGATAGTGCAGCAGCCACTCGCGTCCCCCCCGACACGGGGCAGCAGCCACTCGCGTCCCCCCCGACACGGGGCAGCAGCCAGTTACAACCTCCCCCAACA
>NW_027472298.1:0-41948 GCF_965638725.1 Aptenodytes patagonicus | reverse complement strand
TGTTCACCCGTGTGATCTTTTGCCTTTTCTCTCCGTCTCTCTCTGGCCAGCCTCTCTGTCCCCTATTCGTTAATTTCCTCCCTCTCCGCCCTGTAGCCCTGTTGCTTTTGTCCTTTCTCCATCTCACTGTCTCTGGCTCTGACCCTATTTTAGAATTCCCCCCTCTTCTTTCTGTACACATTGCTCTTCCTTTTGCTCTCCAGCTCTCTTTTTTCCGGCTCCTTGTCCCTGTTTCTTAATTCTTCCCTCTCTGCCCTGTAGCGTGTAGCTATGTGGTTTGTTTTGTGTTGTTCCCCTTGCCCCTTCCCTTCCCTCCATCCTTTGCTGTCCTGGCTCCCTGCCCCTATGCTTGTTTCCTCCCTCTCTGTCATGCTGCCCATCCCTGTTTTTTTCTGCATCTCCATCCTGCTCCCCACCCTTCTTTATCGGTCTCTGTCCTGCTCCTTCTCCCTCTTTCTGCTGACTCCCTTCCTCTCTCCCTGTTGCTTCTTTCTCCATCTCTGTCAGGCTCCTTGTCCCTATCTTTCTTTGGCTGTCCTGTTCCCTGCCTCACGCTTTCTCACTACACCCCCGCTGTCCAACAGGCTGCCGCTTTTCTTTTCTAGTGGCCTCCGCCTCTGCCCAGCGTTCCATCGCTCCAGGAGCTGTGACCGACCGACTGTCTGTTCCCCGCCGGACTGACGAGCACGGCTCCAGGAATGACTGCTGAGGTGTCCCAGGGGCAGGGGGAGCATTGGAGGCTCCAAGCCCCGGAGCAGACTTGCTCCCGGGACTTGTTACGTGCATGACTGAATAAACACTCGCCGCCTCCTTTGCCCTCACGGCTGCGTTTGCATTTCCTTTGCACCGGGCGAGGGGCTGTGATGGAGCCCAGGGGCGGGGGTGACGCACGGTGGGGGCTGGGTGATGGCTCCCTGTTCCTGCCGGGCTCCAGCTCTGGGCTTGGGCCAGGGGAGCCCCAGGTGCGGGCAGTGAGGCTGATGGCGACGGCCCCTCCCTGTAAAGGGGCTGTGTTGCCAGAGTAGCTGCAGGCTGTGGGGCTGGTGGTGGGGCTGCTGTGCCCCGGGTGGCCGTGGAGGGGCCGGTGTGAGCCAAGGGAGGAGCGGAGCGGTCGCTGAGCGAGGGGGGCGGCGAGGCCGGCAGGAGGGTCGCGCCGCCTCGGAGCCGGGCGGCAGCGGCCGTCCGGAGCCCCGCTGGGGAACGCGGGGCTGCGCTGGGGGCTGGGCGGGGCTTCCGGGTGCGTCGGCGGGGGGAGAACGGTGTCCCCGCAGGGTGAGGGAGCGGGGACGGCTGCCTCCCGCGGCATGCCGGGAGCTGTAGTCCTGGGGCACGGACTTCCGGTCGGCCATGTTTGTTCCCCGGAGCATGCCGGGAGGTGTAGTCTTCCGTCACTCGGGGACCGGGCGGCCGTGCTGTGTCTGCCGGTGCTTGCCGGGAGGTGTAGTTTTCGCGGACGCGGCTGCCGGGCAGTCGCATGGCTCTCGGGCGCGTGCGGCGCGGCGTAGCCCTTGCTACCGCCGCGGCTCCCGCGGTGGGGCACGAGGTGTAGTTTTGTTGCTGGTTTCGTGTGGTTTTCTGCGGCCTTCCCGCTGCGCCCGGTCCCCGACAAGCCGTGCGGCCGCGCCTCGCGAGCGCATGCCCCTGCCCTTGCTGCTGCCGCCCAGCGACCAAAATGTGGTACTTCAGCTCCAGCGCCGCGAATGCGCTGTCGCGAGGCCGCCCCGCTCGCAATGCCGCCCGGCGACCGAAACGCAGCACTGCAGCAGGGGCGCCGCTCACGCGGAGTTGAGTGCTACACCGCGTTCGCTCCTGCTGCCCGGCGATCCAAAGCCGGTACTGCAGAACGAGCGCCGCGACGCCCGGCTCGCTGCTGCCGCCGGGCGACAATAATGCGGTACTGCAGGTGGGGAACTGTGCATGCCCGATGGCGCGCGACCCCCGTGCTCGCTGCTGCCCCCTGATGAGCAACTTGCGGCACTGCAGGTGCGGCGCTGTATATGCGGGGTGGCGCATGCCCTCGTGCTCGCTGCTGCCGCCGGGCGGCCAAAATGCGGTACTGCAGGTGGAACGGCGCGCATGCGCGGTGGGGGTGTCACGCCGCGCTCGCTACTGCCTCCCAGCGACCAAGAATCGGTACTGCAGCTCAGGTGCCGCACATGCGCGGTGGCTCGTTCCCGTGCTCGCTCCTGCCTCCCGGTGACAGGAACGTGGTACTGCAGGTGGAACGGCGCGCATGCGCGGTGGGCGTGCCACGCCGCGCTCGCTACTGCCTCCCAGCGACCACAGGTCGGTACTGCAGCTCGGGTGCCGCGCATGCGCAATGGCTCGTTCCCCCGTGCTCGCTGCTGCCTCCCGGTGACAGGAACGTGGTACTGCAGGTAGAGCGCCGCGCATGCTGCCGCCACCTGGTGACCAAAAGTCGGTACTGCAGAACGGGCGCCGCGCATGTGCGCTTGAGCACGCTGCCGCGCTGGCTGCTGCCGCCGGGCAACCGAAGCGCGGTAGTGCAGCCCGGGTGCTACGCATGCGCAGTGGCGCGCGGTGGGTGGGTCGCTAAACTGCGCTCTCGCTGCTGCCGCCCAGAGACCAAGATGCGGGACTGCAGCACGGGTGCCGCACATGGGCGGTGGTGCGCGCCCCCGCTGCGTTCGCTGTTGCCGCCCGACAACCAAGGAGCGGTACTGCGGGTAGGCGCTGCGCATGGGCGGCGGCGCCACCGCGCTCCACGTTGCCGTCCGCCGGTAACGGCGATGCGATGCTGCGGTGCTCGCGAGGCGATGCCGCCGCGCTCGTTGCTGCCTCCCGGTAAGGAAACGCCGCTGCCGCCCCACGTGCGCAGCGTCGGCGGCCGCTCGGCGCGCAAAGCGCGGGACCGCGGCGCCGGTGCCGGCCCCGGGCACGCGCCGCCCGGCGGGTTCTCCCTGCTGCTGCCGCCTGGTGGCCGCAGCCCGGTACTGCAGCGCCGCCGCTGCCCCGGTACGCAGCAGCGCCGCCGCCGCCTTCCCTGCTGCCCCTGGTGGCCGAAATGCGGTACTGCAGCCCGGCGATCGCACGCGGGCTCTGATCCCTCCGGCGCGCCGTCGGCGTCCTGCGCATGCGCACTGCCCGGCAGCAGCATGGCGGCGCGCTGGCAACCGGTGAGGTGAGTGAGCCCCTTCGGCGCGTCTCTTGCCCGATGGCTGCCCGAGGGTGGCGGGACGGGAAGCTTCAAACCGCCTGCTGCGGCAGGCTCCCGATCCACTGCAGGCGAGCCGGGTCAGGTCAGCCCCAGGGACTTACCCGAGAGCTGACAGAAGGGAAGAGGGGAAGGAGGTGGACACCCTCCCAGGCGCAGGGCACCTGCCCAACTCACCAGAGCTCCCTCTGAGCCTCCCCCGGCCCCGCTCGCTCTGTGTAGCTGCCCCCAGCTCCAGCACTTCCCCTGAAGCCTGTCCCATAGCCCCAGGCCGCCCCCAAGCCCTGTAGTGAAGGCCGCAAGCTGGCCCTCGAATGTGCGTGATTCTCCCTTAACGCGGGTGCCATTACCAGCGCGAGGAAAGAGCGGCATCTCCAGAAGCCCCTGCGGAAGCAGGGGGTCTGGCCAGGGGCCATCTACGGTAATAACGGGTGCTGCTTCTTCTTTCCCTCTCCCAGAGGCCGTGCTGAGGATGCAGTTTTCCATTCCTCCCTTGGGGATGCCGTTGACTGCACCTGCCTCAGGCTTGCGTGGGTTGTCTGCCCGGCCTCGCTTTCCTCACGGCGTGGGGGCGAAAAGGGACAGGCGGAGCGCTTACTGGCTGTGGACAGGAGCTGCCGCAGCTGAAGCTGGAGAGGCCAGAGGAAGGTTAAGAAGAAGAAACTGAAGGCCATCCAGGTGGCAGCTGCCTCCCGCTGCAGGCAAGAGACAGCCTGCCTCTCCGGGTGAGGAAGGATCCTTCTTTGTAGTCCGCAGCAGGTCAGGCTGCCCACATGCACCGCAGGGTCTGTATGTGTCACCAGCAGCATGGTACGGCCACGTAGTGCGCGAGCGAGCGAGGCTACATGTCTAGGAAGCCTCATCTTGTGAGAGCTGTAAGACACCCACGTGTTCTCTTAGGTGGAGGAGAGCCAAGCGACCGTAGTTACAGAAGAGGAAGGGAGCAGAGCAGGAGAAAGAAGCGTCCGAACTGGCAAATTCTCCTGGCAGCGCCGAGAGCGAGCGCTGCGGTGAGTCCTGGGCCCTCCCTGCCCCTCCCCTGGCCCCCCCTCTTTCCCACGCTGCTGTGATTTTTATTTCTTTATTTCTTTATTGCTCAATTTTCCCTTTGTCCTGGTCCCTGTCCTTTTTCTCTCTCTGTCTGTGTCCTGTGCCCTGTTACCGTCTTTAACCCTTCTTTCTTCTTCCTCTCCTGACCCCGCAATCTCTCTATGCCTCTGTCCCTCTCACCGACCCGACGTTTTCTTGCTCGCTCTCTCTGCAGGGCTCCTCGTCCCTATTTTTCTTGATTTCTCTACCTCTCTGACCTTTTCTTTCGACCTTTCTTTCTCTCTCTGCTCCTCTGTCTTCTCCCTTGTCTTATTTTTCTCTTTCTAGTCTTCTGTCCTGCTCCTCATCACTGTATTTTCTTTCTTCATTTCCCTGCCCTGCTCCCCATTCTTCTCTTTCTTTTCTCCATACACCTTTATGCAGATCCCCATCCCTCCCTCCCTCCCTCTCTGTCGTTATCCTTGCGTCCCTCGTTGTCTCTCCATTCCTCTGTCCTGCTCCCCATCCCTAATTTTCCTTTTCCATTTCTCTGTCCTGCTTTTGGTCCCTGTTTTTTCCTCTGGCTCCATCTCCCTGTCATTCTCCCTGTTGCTCTCACTTGCTCTCTATCCCGATGTCCTGCTCCCCATCCCTGTTTTTCTCTGTATCCCATTTCTGTCCCTCACTTGTTTTCTGTATCCCTCTCTCCTTCCTCCTGTCCTTCCTTCCCCCTGCCCCCCTGCCTCTGGCCTGCTTCTTGTCACTGTTTTTTCTTGCTCCTGCTCTCTGTCCAAGTTCTGTCACTCTTTCTCTCTCTGTCCCTCTGTCCTTCCTCCAACCTGTATTTCCCTCTCTCTATCCCTCTGCCCCTAATGCTGCTTCCTCTACCTCTCGGTCCCGTTCCCTGCCCCTTTTTTCCTCTCGCTGTCCATCTGTCCTCCTTCCTCTCCCTAGTTATTCTGCCTTTATCGCTCTGTCCCACTGCCTGTCTCATTGTTTCTGGTTATATCCCCCTGTCCAGCCAGCCGTCCCTTTTTTCCTTTCTCTCTTCCCTACTCTGGCCCTGCTTTTTCTTCCTTCGTCTCTGTCCAGCAGCCCCTCAGCGGTTTCTTTTTTCCCCCTTCTCCATCTCTTTGTTTTAATCTGCATCTGTCCCTGCCCCCGATCCCCAGTCCCTCTGTCCTGTTCCTTGCCCTGCTTTTGGTCTCTTCGTGTCCCGCGCTCTATCCCCATCTTTCCCTCTGTCTCCCTCCTTCCTTTTCCCTCCTTCTTTTTCTTTGCATCCCTTTGTCTTGTTGTTCACCAGTATTTTTTCCTCCCACTCCTCTGTCCTGCTCCCTGTCCCTTACTTCTCTGTCAATCCCTCTGTCCTGTTGCCTGTCGTTGTTTTTGCTGTCTGCATCATCTCTTTCGGCTCTATCCTCCTGTCCTGCTCCCCAGCAGGACTTTTTCTTTCTCCAGCTCTCTCACCTGCTCCCCACCCCTCTCTTGTTCCCTCTGGCATTCTTTCCACTTCCCTGTACCTTTCTCTCTGCAATCCTGTGTCCCGCGCTCTCTGTCCCTCCCTGTTTATATCCCACTGTCCTGGTCCCCGTCCGTCTCTTTGCCTCTCTCTTTCTCTCTCTCTCTCTCTGTTCCTGACCTTGTCGCTGTTTTTTCTTTCTCCGTCTCTCTGTCCTGTTGCTCATCTCTCTCCAGTTCCCTTTCTGTTTTTTTTCCTCTCTTGGTTACTCTGCTTTTTGTCCTGTCCCTATTTTTTGTCTCTCTTCATCCCTCTGTCCTGCTCTGTGTCCCCTCCCTCTCGCTCCCTGTGTGTGTCCTTCTGTGTGTTACCCGTCCTTCTCCCTGTTGATTTTTTCCTCTTGCTGTATCCCTCTGTCCTGCTCCCTAGAAGTATTTTTTGAATTCTCTGTATTTCTGTTCTTCCGCCCATCGCATTTTTTGTTCTCTGTCTCTCTCTCCTGCTCCCCATCCTCCCCTTTCTCTCTGTCGTTCTTTCCTCTTCCCTGTACCTCTTTTTTTCTGTATCCTTGCATCCCCCCCCCCCCGCCCCTCCCTCCGTCTCTCCCTCCATCTCTCCCTCCATCTCTCCCTATGACACTGTCTTGCTCTCCACCCCTCTCGTTTTTTCTTTCTACCCTTCTGGTGTGTGTCCCCCTCCCCGCCCCCTTTTCCGTGTCCTGGTCTTTCTCTACATCCTTCTGTCATTCTCCTTCTCTTGCTCTTCTTGCTCTTTCTCTCTCTCTTCCTCTGTCCTATTCGCTGCCCATCGCTATTTTTTTTCCTCCTCCATCCCTTTGTCCTGCTCCCTGTCCTTGTCAGTCTTTCTCTTTGTTCTGCCTCTAGCCTGTCTTTGTTTTCTCCACCTCTGTCCTTTTCCCCGTACCTTTTTCTCTCTGCTCCTCAGTCCTTTTCTTGTCTTCTTTTTCTCTTTCTGCCATCCCTCTCTTTTTGTCTGTGACCTTCTGTGCTGTTCCCTCCTCCCTCTCCCTCCCTCTCCCTCCCTCTCCCTCCCTCTCCCTCCCTCTCCCTCCCTCTCCCTCCCTCTCCCTCCCTCTCCCTCCCTCTCTCTTTCTCCAGTTATCTGTTGTCTTACCTGTCCCTCTTTCTCTGCCTCGAATGTTTCTTTCTCCATCTCTGCCCCGCTCCCTGTCCCTTTTCTTTTATTCTGTCCTCCGTTCTCCCCCTAACATTTTTGTCTGTATATCTCCGTACCACTGCCTGTCTCGCTATATCCCCCTGCCCAGCTCACTGCCCCGTTATTCCCCTCTGTCCTGCTCCCTGGCCCTTTTTCTCATCCTGCAGTCCGTCACTGTTTTTTCTTTCTCCATCTCTTTATCCTGATCTGTCTCCCTCTTCTTTTCCCTCAGTTCCTCTGGCTTGTTCCCTATCTTTTTCTCTCCCTCCCGCTTCTTTATTCCTCTCATTCAATTTCTCTCCCAATCCATCTGTTCTGCTCCCTGCCCATCATTTTCTCTTTCTAGTCTTCTGTCCTGCTCCTCATCACTGTATTTTCTTTCTTCATTTCTCTGCCCTGCTCCCCATTCTTCTCTTTCTTTCTCCATACACCTTTATGCAGATCCCCATCCCTCCCTCCCTCCCTCCCTCCCTCCCTCTCTGTCGTTATCCTTGCGTCCCTCGTTGTCTCTCCATTCCTCTGTCCTGCTCCCCATCCCTAATTTTCCTTTTCCATTTCTCTGTCCTGCTTTTGGTCCCTGTTTTTCCTCTGGCTCCATCTCCCTGTCATTCTCCCTGTTGCTCTCGCTTGCTCTCTATCCCGATGTCCTGCTCCCCATCCCTGTTTTTCTCTGTATCCCATTTTCTTGCTCCCTGTCCCTCACTTGTTTTCTGTATCCCTCTCTCCTTCCTCCTGTCCTTCCTTCCCCCTGCCCCCCTGCCTCTGGCCTGCTTCTTGTCACTGTTTTTTCTTGCTCCTGCTCTCTGTCCAAGTTCTGTCACTCTCTTTCTCTCTCTGTCCCTCTGTCCTTCCTCCAACCTGTATTTCCCTCTCTCTATCCCTCTGCCCCTAATGCTTCTTCCTCCACCTCTCGGTCCCGTTCCCTGCCCCTTTTTTCCTCTCGCTGTCCATCTGTCCTCCTTCCTCTCCCTGGTTATTCTGCCTTTATCGCTCTGTCCCACTGCCTGTCTCATTGTTTCTGGTTATATCCCCCTGTCCAGCCAGCCGTCCCTTTTTTCCTTTCTCTCTTCCCTACTCTGGCCCTGCTTTTTCTTCCTTCATCTCTGTCCAGCAGCCCCTCAGCGGTTTCTTCTTTCCCTTCTCCATCTCTTTGTTTTAATCTGCATCTGTCCCTGCCCCCGATCCCCAGTCCCTCTGTCCTGTTCCTTGCCCTGCTTTTGGTCTCTTCGTGTCCCGCGCTCTATCCCCATCTTTCCCTCTGTCTCCCTCTTTCCTTTTCCCTCCTCCTTTTCCTCTGCATCCCTTTGTCCTGTTGCTCATCAGTATTTTTTCCTCCCATTCCTCTGTCCTGCTCCCTGTCCCTTACTTCTCTGTCAGTCCCTCTGTCCTGTTGCCTGTCGTTGTTTTTGCTGTCTGCATCGTCTCTTTCGGCTCTGTCCTCCTGTCCTGCTCCCCAGCAGGACTTTTTCTTTCTCTGACCTGCTCCCTGCCCCTCTGTTTTTCCCTCTGTCATTCTTTCCACTTCCCTGTACCTTTCTCTCGGCAATCTTGTGGCCCGCGCTCCCTGTCCCTCCCTGTTTATATCCCACTGTCCTGGTCCCCGTCCCTCTCTTTGCCTCTCTCTCTCTCTGTCCTTGTCCCTGTTTTTTCTTTCTCCATCTCTCTGTCCTGCTGCTCATCTCTCTCCAGTTCCCTTTCTGTTTTTTTTCCCCTCTCTTGATTACTCTGCTTTTCTACCTGTCCCTTTTTTTGGTCTCTCTTCATCCCTCTGTCCTGCTCTGTGTCCCCTCCCTCTCGCTCCCTGTGTGTGTCCTTCTGTGTGTTACCCGTCCTTCTCCCTGTTGATTTTTTCCTCTTGCTGTATCCCTCTGTCCTGCTCCCTAGAAGTATTTTTTGAATTCTCTGTATTTCTGTTCTTCCGCCCATCGCATTTTTTGTTCTCTGTCTCTCTCTCCTGCTCCCCATCCTCCCCTTTCTCTCTGTCGTTCTTTCCTCTTCCCTGTACCTCTTTTTTTCTGTATCCTTGCATCCCCCCCCCCCCGCCCCTCCCTCCGTCTCTCCCTCCATCTCTCCCTATGACACTGTCTTGCTCTCCACCCCTCTCGTTTTTTCTTTCTACCCTTCTGGTGTGTGTCCCCCTCCCCGCCCCCTTTTCCGTGTCCTGGTCTTTCTCTACATCCTTCTGTCATTCTCCTTCTCTTGCTCTTCTTGCTCTTTCTCTCTCTCTTCCTCTGTCCTATTCGCTGCCCATCGCTATTTTTTTTCCTCCTCCATCCCTTTGTCCTGCTCCCTGTCCTTGTCAGTCTTTCTCTTTGTTCTGCCTCTAGCCTGTCTTTGTTTTCTCCACCTCTGTCCTTTTCCCCGTACCTTTTTCTCTCTGCTCCTCAGTCCTTTTCCCTTGTCTTCTTTTTCTCTTTCTGCCATCCCTCTCTTTTTGTCTGTGACCTTCTGTGCTGTTCCCTTTCCTTTCTTTCTCCCATTATCTGTTGTCTTACCTGTCCCTCTTTCTCTGCCTCGAATGTTTCTTTCTCCATCTCTGCCCCGCTCCCTGTCCCTTTTCTTTTATTCTGTCCTCCATCCTCCCCCTAACATTTTTGTCTGTATATCTCCGTACCACTGCCTGTCTCGCTATATCCCCCTGCCCAGCTCACTGCCCCGTTACTCCCCTCTGTCCTGCTCCCTGGCTCTTTTTCTCATCCTGCAGTCCGTCACTGTTTTTTCTTTCTCCATCTCTTTATCCTGATCTGTCTCCCTCTTCTTTTCCCTCAGTCCCTCTGGCTTGTTCCCTATCTTTTTCTCTCCCTCCCTTCTTCCTTATTCCTCATTCAATTTCTCTCTCGATCCATCTGTTCTGCTCCCTGCTCATTATTTTCTCTCTCTTTCCCTCTGTCCTGCTCCCTGATCCTGTTTTTCTTCCGCCATGTCACTGCAGGGCTCCTCATCTCTTTTTTTATTGATTTCTCCATCTCACTGTCCTTTTCCCTGTACCTTTCTTTCTCTGCTCCTCAGTCCTTCTCCCTCATTTTATTTTTCTCTTTCTGTTCCTCTGTCCTGCTCCCCATTGCTGTATTTTTGTTCTCTGTATTTGCTGCTCCAGTAACGACAGCCGAGTTGTCCCAGGGGAAGGGTGAGTGTACAGGCACTGAGCTCTGGAGCAGACTCACTCCTAGGAATTATACACATTAATGAATAAAACACTTGCTGTCTCCTTTGCGCTCATGGCTGCGTTTGTAGTCCTTTGTACTTGGTGAGGGGCTGTCAGAGAGTCCAGCGGAGCAGGTTACATATTGGGTGTAAGGGGCCATGGCTGCAGCTGGAGGAGCCCCAGCTGGGGCCAGTGAGGCTGATGGTGATGGCCCCTCTGTGTAAAAGGGCTGCAGCCCCAGGAGGTGGTGCTGCTGGGCCATGCCTGTCTGAGAATGCTGACGAGCTGCAAGGATGTTTCCAGCTGAGAGGTTCATGGTCAGTTGGAGTCAGGCCCCATGAGGGCAGCTCCCAGGGATTTTCTGAGAGCTGGTGGAGAGGAAGGAGGAAGAGGGGCAGGAGATGGCTGCCCACCCCAACCCTGGGTACCTGGAGGCCTTCCCACCCCCTGGAAAGGCGCGGGGTGCCTCCCCAACTCAACAAAGCTCCTCCAGCCCTACTCACCCCGTGCAGCTGCCCCCAGCTCCAGCACCTCCCCTGAAGCCTGTCCTATAGCCACAGACTGCCCCCAAACCCTGTCCTCACAGCAGCACGCTGGCCCTTGAATATGCTTTATTCTCCATAAATGCAGGTGCCATTAGCATCAGTTTGGGGAAAGAGCGGCGTCTCCAGCAGCTCCTGCAGAAGGAGGGGTTCCTGCCTGAGGATAGCTACAGTCATCACTCTGCTAACAGTTGCTTGTTTTTTTTCCTCTCCCAGAGGTAGTACTGAGGACTCAGTTGTCAGTTCCTCTCTGGGGATGCTGTTGACTGCAGCCGGCTCAGGTTTGTGTGTGTTGCTTTTGGCCTCATTCTCCTAGCGGCACGGGCGAAAAGGGACAGGCGGAGCACTTACTGGCTGTGGACAGGAACTGCTGTGGCTGAAGCTGGAGAGGCCAGAAAAAGGTAAAGCATAAAATAAGAAGGATCCAGCTGGCAGCTGCCTCCTCCTGCAGATAGGAGACAGCCTGCCTCTCTCCAGGTGAGGAAGGATCCCTTTTAGTGTAGTCCTCAGCAGATCCGATCACCAATGTGCACGGCAGGGTCTGTATGCGTAACCAAAAGCACAGTACGGCCATGTAGTGTGTGCACATGTGAGGCTGCGTATCTGGGAAGCCTCATATTGTAAGACAGCAATCTATTCTCTTAGGTGGATGACAGTCAAGTGACTGGAGCTACAGAGGAGGAAGAGAGGGGGAGGGAGAGGAAGACATGACCAAACTGTCAAATTCTCCCTGCAGCTCCAAGAGTAGGAGCTGTGGAGAATCCTGGACCCTTGGAGCCGTGTCGTCCCCCTTCTGCATCCCGGTGACTCTCTGCCCCCTCTTCTCTTTCACTGCTGTAATTTTTTTGTTTCCCTGCACCTCTCCCTCTCTCATTCTGCAAGTCCCCCTCTTTCTCTGTCGTTCTACCTCTCGGTTTCCTTTTTCTCTCTGCACTTCTGTCCTGTTCCCTGTCCCTCTTTTTTTTTTTTTGGTCATTCTCTGTCCTGCAGCCCATCACTATTTTTGTCTTTCTCCATCTATCTGTCTGTCTTCCTATCCCAATTTTTTTTAATTCCTTCCTGCCTGCCCTTTAGCCCTTCACAATCCCCCCCCCCAGCCTCTGGCTCCATGTCCCTATTTTTAAATCCCTCTTTCTCTGCCCTGTATTCTAGATATATGTTGTCTTTCTTAGATTCTCCATTCCAGGTCCCGGTCCCTATGTTTTAATTTCTTTCCTCTCTGTCCCATAGCCCATTTTTGTCTTTATTGTTCTCTCCCTGTCCCTATTCTTTAATTCCTCTGTCTCTCCCCTTCAGCTCATGGAGGTTTTTTGGTATTTCTCAGTTTATCTCTGTCCACCTCACTGTTCCCTTCTTTCATTCCTCCCTCTCTGCCTTGTGGCCTATCACTATTCTTTGTTTTTCTCCATCTCTCTGTCTGGTTCCCTGTCCCTTCCTCCTCTCCGGCCTATAGCTCGTTGCTATTTTTTTTCCCCTCTTCCTCTCTCCCCGTGGCTCCCTTTCCCTATTTTTCAATCCCCCCTCTCTGCCCTGTAGCCGGTCGCTGTTGTATTGGGTTTACGTGGCAAGGTTTTGTTAGCTGGGGTGGGGGGGCAGGGGCTGCAGGGGTGGGTTCTGTGAGAAGACACCAGGAGTTACCCCCACGTCAGGCACAGCTGGCTCCAGGTCCAAGATGGATCTGCTGCTGGTCAAAGCTGAGCCCATCAGTAACGCTGGTAGTGCATCTGTGATGGGACATTTAAGAAAGGCTAAAAAGTGCTGTGCAGAAGCTGTGATAGAGAAAATGTGAGTGTGAAACAGCCCTGTAGACACCAAGGTCAGTGAAGAAGGAGGGCGAGGAGGTGCTCCAGGCACCAGAGCAGAGATTCCCCTGCAGCCCGTGGTGAAGACCATGGTGACGCAGGTTGTCCTCCTGCAGCCCATGGAGGTCCACGGTGGAGCAGACATGCACCTGCAGCCTGTGGAGGACCCCATGCCAGAGCAGGTGGATGCGCCTGAAGGAAGCTGTGACCCCCGTGGAGAGCCTGCACTGGAGCAGGCTCCTGTCAGCAGCTGTGGTCCCATGGAGAGGAGCCCACTCTGGAGCAGGCTCCTATCAGCACCTGTGGCCCCATGGGGGGGACCCCACACTGGAGCAGAAAAAGAGCTTGAGGAGGAAGGAGTGGCAGAGACAATGTGTGACTGCAACCCCCGCTCCCTGTCCCCCTGCGCTGCTTGGGGGTAGGATGTAGAGAAGTCAGGAGTGAAGATGAGCCCAGGGTAAAAGAGTGGGGAGGGGGGAAGGTGTGTTTTAGATTTGTTGTTTTTTCTCATTATCCTACTTTGATTTTTGAATGACAGTAAATTAAATTAATTTCCCCAAGTCGAGTCTGTTTTGCCTGTGACAGGAATTGGTGAGTGATCTCTTTGTCCTTATCTCGACGCACAAGCTTTTTTGTTGTATTTTCTCCCCCTGTCTTGTTGAGGAGGGGCAGTGACAGAGCGGCTCGGTGAGCACCTGGCAGCCAGCCAAGGTCAACCCACCACAGTTTCCTTCCATCAGGCTCCCTGTCTCTATTTTTTAATTCTTGCCTATATTTCTTGTACCCCGTTTCTTTTGAAACTTCCTTTCTACCACTCCATCCCTATCTTTTTAATTCTCACATATGTTTCTTGGACCCAGTCACTTGTTACATTTTCTTGCTACCTTTCCCTCTCTCTGTCTGCCTGACCTAATTTTAATTTCTTGCCGGTGTTTCTTGTACCCCGTCACTTTTCAAATTTTCTTCCTACGCCTCCCTCTGTGCGGCTCCATGTACCTATCTTTTAATTCTTGTGGAAGATTCTTGTATCCTGTCGCTTGCAAAATTTTCTGTCTCCCTCTATCCGTCTCCCTGTCTGTAATTAATTCTTCCCTCTCTGTTCTGTACCCTGTCGCTTTTTAGACCTACTTTCTACATCTCCCTCTTTCTATCTCCCTGTTCCTATTTGCTAGTTCTTGCCTACGTTTCTTGTACCCTGTTGCTTTTTGAAATTTTCTTTCTATGTCTACCTCTATCTGGCTCCCTGTTTCTATTTTTTATTTCTTGCCTATGTTTCTTTTCCCCTACCACTTTAGAATTTTTCCCCATCCCTTGTCTTGTCTCTATCTTGTTGTCTTGCTGGTCCCTTCCGCCTCTTTCTCCTGCTCCCTGTCTCTCTTATTTATTCCTCCGTCTCTTTCTCCCTGTGTTTTCCCCCGCAATCTCTCTGCTCTCCCCTCTCTACACCGTTGTGCTGCTCCCTGCTCCCTTTCTTGTTCACACAGTCCTGCTTTCTGGCTCCCTGTCCCACACCTCTATGTCGCTCTGTCCTTCCTCCTGTTTTTCTCTTCCCTTGTCTCCCTCTGTCCTGCCGCATTTGGGCACTGAGCCTTGTAGCCAACTCACTGCCAGGATTTATTATGCACATTAATGAATAAACTTTTCCTGCTTCCCCTGTGCCCCTGGATGTGTTTGCAGCCCCTGGGTGCAGAGTTTGTGCCTGTGGACTGGTGCAGGGGAGGGGGTGATGGCCCCCTGTTCCCAGTGGGCTCTAGCTGTGGGCTGGGGCAGCCCAGGTGAGACCCATGAGGTGAGGATGGGGCTGGGCCAAGGGTTTGAAAAGGCTGCAGGTGGGGATGGGCCAGGGCAGCACCAGGTGCAGCTGGTGAGGATGGGGCTGGCCCTGCTGTGCCAAGGGGCTCTATCTGCTGAGGGGGCTGCCTGGGCATGCCTGCTTGCAGGAGTTGGTTGAGGAGTGAAACCAAGGGGCTTCCACAGGCAGCTGCCTCCAGCAGGGAACAGCTGGTCCCCACAGCCAGGAAGGATCCCTCCCAGCCGTTCCCGACAGAGCACGCTTCCGGCACATGGCGCTGGGAGCTCAGTGCCTCTGTTGGCCGCAAGTGTAAGCCACTGTGCATCCGGAAAGCCTCGTGGGAGAGGAGCGTCGAGGCGCCTGCCGCCTCCTCCTGGGTGGGTGAGGGTCTGGCAGCCGGCACTGCAGAGGAGGCAGAGGCAGAGAGAGAAGCCTCAGGGTGGTATTGGTCTCCTGCTGGTGCCAGGAACTGTGGTGAGTCGTGCGTCCCCTCGCGTGTGTCCCGGCCCGTCTCTGCCACGCTTCTCCAGACTTCTGCCTGCCTCCTTGCCTGTCCCTGCCTCCGTCTCCCTTTCGGGCTGTCCGGTTCCCCAAAGCTTTTTGCTCTCCTGCCAGCGCTGCCCTGTACACCGTGACCTTCCTCGTTTCCTTCCTCTGCCTCTCCCTTTCCGGCTCCCCACCCGCTATCGTTTCATTCTTCCCATGCTGCCTTCTTCCCCATTGCTTGTGAAGATTGCATTTCCAGGTCTCCCTCTACCCGGCCGCCTGTCTCTGCTGTCAGTGTCGTCTTCTGCTCTGCACCCTGTCACTCTTCCCATGTCCTTTCCCTGTGGCTGTGTATCCGGCTCCCTTTCCCAATATTTCACTTCTTAGCCCTGTGGCCATTACCCCGTCGCTTCCTAAATTTTCTCCCTCTGTCTCCATTTCTCCAGTTCCTTGTCTGTGTTTTCTATTTTTTCCTGCCTGTCCTCTACTTCATCACTTTTTAAATTTTGTTTTCATGTCTTCATTTATTTAGTTTGCTGACCCTATATTTTATGTTATTTCTCTCTGTTCTTAATCCCTTCGCTTTTTAAATTTTCTTTCTACGTCTCTGTTTTAGTTTGCCGTTGCTACATTTTAGGGTTTTTTAATTTCCTTAATCCCCATCACCTTTAAAATTTTCTGTCTGCTTTCATTCCATTCACTGTCTTTATTTTTTAGTTATTTCTTGTCTTTCCTTAGTGCAGCCCTTTTAAAATTTTCTTTCTATGTCTCTGTTCTAGTTTGCTGTCCGTATTTCATATTTTTTCCTTTATCTCCCTAATGCCTATTGCTTTTTAAATGTTCTTTCTGTGCCTACTTTTATTCCATTTGCTGTTTTCTTAAAATTATTTCTTGTCTTTCCTCAGTGCTGTCGCTTTTAAAGTTTTTTTTCTATGACTCTGTTTTAGTTTGCCATCGCTACTTTTAACTTTTTCCTATTTCCTTAATCCTATTTGCTTCTAAAATTTTCTGTCTGCTTTTATTCCATTCACTGTCTTTATTTTTTAATTACTTCTTGTCTTTCCTTAGTGCCCTCGCTTTTTGACTTTTATTTCTACATCTGTGTTTTAGTTCGCTGTCCCGATTTTCAATGTTTTCCATTTATTTCCCTAATCCCTGTTGCTTTTTCATATTTTCTACCTTTATGCCGTTGGCTTTATTTAGTTCTCTCTCTTTTCTTTTAATTTTTTCTCCTCTTTCCTTAGTGCTGTCGCTTTTTAGATTTTCTTTCTACGTCTCTGTTGTAGTTCGCTGTTGCTATCTTTAAATTTTTTCCTTATTTCCTTAATCTTTCTTTCTTTCTTCCTTTATCCTGTTTGCTGTTTTTATTTCTTCATCATTTCTTGTCTTGCCTTAGTGCTCACATTTTAAAATTTTGTTTCCATGGCTGTGTTTTCATTTGCTATCATTATTGTTTAATTGTTTCCTCTCTTAATCCCTTGGCTTTTAAGATGTTGCTTCTCTGTCTTTTTTTTATCTAGTTTGCTGTCTTTATTTTTAGTTCTTTCCCGTCCGTCCTGTACCTCATCCCTTTTTATGTTTTCCTTCTATGCCTACTTTTGTCAAGCTCCCTATCTGGATTTTTTTATTTCCTGCCTGTCATGTATCCCATCACTTTAAAAATTTACTTTGTATGTCTCCATTTATTTAGTTTGTTGTCCCTATTCTTTAATTTTTTTTCTTCACTTCTGCTAGTCCTTGTTGCTTTTACAATGTTCTGTGTCTACTTTTACCCCCTTTGATGTCTTAAGTTTTGAATTATTTCTTGTCTTTCCTTAGTGCCACCTTTTTAAATATTTTCTCTTAGTCTCCATTCTAGTTTGCTGTCCCTGTTTTTTAATCTTTTCCTCTCTTATTCCCGTTGCTTTTAAAATTTTTTACATCTATTCTTATTTAGTTTTCTGCCTCTATTTTTTATCTTTTCCTCTCTTAATCGCCATCGCTTTTAAAATTTACTTTCTATGTTTCTGTTTAGTTAGCTGTCCTTATTTTTTAAATTTTTTGCCTTTATTTCCCTAATACCAGTTGCTTTTAATATTGTCTGTGTCTCCGCTTATCCAGTTCACTGTCTGTATTTTAATTTTTTTCTTCTGTCCTTTACACCTTTGCTTTTTAAATTTTCTTTCTATGTCTGCGTTTTAGTTAGTTGTCCTTCTTTTTAAATTTTTTCCTTTATTTTCTTAATCCTTTTTTAAAATGCCCTCTCTTTGTCTACTTTTATCCCATTCACTGTCTTTATTTTTAATCGTTTCTTGTCTGTCTTTACTGCTGTCACTTTTAAATTTTTTTCTATGTCTACTTTTATCAAACTCCCTGTTTTTTAATTCTTTCTTGTCTGTTGTGTACCCTGTTCATTTTTAAATTTACTTTATATGTCTCCATTTTAGTTCGCTGTCCCTATTTTTTAATTTTTCCCTTTATTTCCTTAATCTTGTTGGTTTTTTTTTTTTTCCTACATCTGCTTTTATTTAGTTCCCATCCCTATTTTTTAAATCTTTCTTGTCTGTTGGGTACTCTCTCAATTTTTCAATTTTCCTTCTATGTCTCCGTTTATTTAGTTTGCTGTCCCTGTATTTTAAATTTTTCCTCCTTTGTTGCCTTCGTTTTCCAATTTTTTTCTATGTATACTTTTGTCTAGTTTTCTGTCCCTCTTTTTAAATTTTTTTCTCCTCTACTTTGTGCCCTTTCGCTTTTTAAATTTTCTTTCTACATCTTCTATCCAGCTGTCTATCCCTATTTTGTAGTTCTTTCTTGTCTGTCACATACCGTGTCAGTTTTGATATTTTCTTTGTGTCTCTTATTTTTTTTCTCTTCTCTCAGTTCATTCCGAGGCTTTAGAGGGTCTCCTCGGCACGGTTTTATCTCTGGAGTGTAATTTGTACCCCTCTCATTTTGTCAAAACATCTCCTCAGAGCAGTCTTTTTGTCCTCTCCTCCATCTCGCTCGCCTCCAATGGGTCAGCGTCTCCCTTGCGACATCTGTACTCTGTTCAAATCCCCTCCCGAGTACCTTTGTGCCCTCGAGCCCCCTTCTATCTCTCCGGCCACCTCAGCACCCTCTATTTCTGTCACGATGCTTCCTGCGAGCGTCCTTGTGTTCCGTGGCCATCCTTGAGTTCTGCAGCAGCATTTGTATCTTCCTTATTCAGAGTCAACTTTTCCTCAGGATTTCATTTTGCCTGAGAGCACTCTTACCTTCCCTCCGCCACGTCGGATGCCTCTGTTCGGTCCTTGGCCTCCTGAGGACATCTGTACTCTGTTCAGATCCCCTCCAGACTTCCTCCTTGTGTCCCTGGGCCTTCTTTGGTCTCTCTGGCCCATTCAGGAGCCCTCTAATGGTGTCACGATGCCTATCGATGCCTTTGACGTTGCCCTTAGCACGCTTTTAGCTTTGTAGGAGACCTCGCACCCCTCTCATTCCCTCAGAAGACTTCTTGAGTCCATATCCGTGAGCCAGCCCAGTTATTTGGTCCTCTCTTCCCTCTAGCCGTGCCTCTAGTCGTTCCCTGGCCTTCTGATGACATGTTTTCTCGGTTCACGTCCCCTCTGGATTTCATCATGTCCCCAGTCCTTTTTGGGTCTCTCTGGCTCCCTCGGGACATTTTTTTCTCCTAGTCACGATGCCTCCCGAGACCCTCCTCATTCTCCACAGCACCTTGTAGCTCTTCATCTCCCTTTCCATCTCTCTTGTTCCATCAGGGCTTGCCATCTTTCTTTGGTACGTAGCGCTCATTTATCTTTCTCTCTGTCATCGAGGGTGTCTCTGTTTGGTTCCTCAGTCGGTCATCTGTAGTTTGCCTAGATGCCCCCCCGAGACTCCAAGGCCCTCGCTGTATCTCCAAGCCTTCTTTTCTTACCCTGACCCCCCCGATTCCTCTGCTCTCTATAACAACGTCATCTGAGTCCTTTCTTATACTCCACAGCACTCTTGTAGGTCCCTTTAGACTTTTTTTGTGTGTGCTTCAGAGCACTGTCTTACTCTTTGCCATTTAGGATGCCTTCGTTCACCCCCCAGCCCCGTGACGACATCTGTACTTTGTTGAAATCCCTGCAGAGTTCCTCACTGTTACCTGTGAGGCTTCTTTGGTCTCTCAGGCCCCCTCAGGACTTCTCCGCTCCCTGTTGCCGAGCTCTCGTGAGACATCCCCTACGCCCCAGAGACCCGCTCTAGCTCGGGAGGGCACTTTGCACCCCTCTTTTCCCCTCAGACCCCTTCCTGAGTCCGCATCTGTTACCCCGGTCGGTCTGTCTGTTCTCTCACCCGTTTGGTGCACCTCTGTTCGGTCCCCTGAGGACATCTGTGCTTTCTTCTATTCCCTTTTGAGCTCATTGCATCCCCGAGACTTCTTTAGTCTCTCCGCCCCCTTCGGGACCTCTCTAATCCCTGTGACGATGCCTCTTGTTCTGTCACAACCTTTTCCGAACCCACCTTGGTGCTCCGCAGCAGTCTGTTTTCTGTCTTATAGTCTGTTTCTGTTTGGTATCTGGTACCCAGAGATGTCTGTTGTCGGCTCGGATGGTCTCTTGAGTTTTTCAGCAGAGGCGATAGCCTCCATCTCTTCTTCTCAACGCAGCTCCTGGGGTGGTTTTTTGTTGCGTTTTGCAATTCACTTTTGTTCTAGCTACTTAGGTGTTAATTATGCTGCTTCATACAGCTTCTGATACACTTCTTGTATTTCCATGGGCTTTTTGTGTTTTCTGTCCTTTGGGACTCATCCAGTTCTGTTAAGGGAGTCAGTCGGAGAGGCCGTCGAGGCGACTCTGAATCGTCGGTCATTTACAGTAAATAACTTACTTTGCAGCCAGAGATATTTTTGAGAAGGGATTCTTACGGGATCTGGTTCTGCTTTGTCATTCAGTCCTATCCAGAAAGTAGTTCTGGTAGCAGTTAGGTAGCACGTGTGGTCTTGCTAGAAATGAAGTATAACCCCACAGCATTTTGTTTTTTTTGTTTAAATACGAACCTAACGTATGTAATTTTTGATAATGATATTGTTATTGCATTTAACGAGCTACTTTCCCACATAGCTTAGTATGACATCTATCTTACTGTATCTGCGCCCCAGAAAAATTAAGCTAAATTCCCTACCTGGTCACGTTGCTGATGCAATAGATGTCATTTCTAGTAAGGGTTGCCGCCTTTGTTCAGCGCTTTGTAGGCTGTAAACTTAAGATAGATGAGAAAACTCCCTTCCGCTCCTCCGGCCGCCTTTATGTCGTTGGGTGGTTTGTCCCCCCCCCTTTCCCAGGGGATTGTGGAAAGGGTGGTGGGTGGGTCCCAGCATATATGAGCCACAGCCTCTGGTCAGGGGCCTCATTCTGCTCCTGGGTTTCCATGGGGTCAGCGATCTGCTATTCCTTCAGTCGGTTGCAGCGTTTGAGTGGGTTAAGGTATTTGGGACCTTTTGTCTTTACAGCTTCGTTTATTGGGTAATCTCAGTTGCTGTATGGTACTCTGTCCTGTCTTTTTGAGCTTTCTGGGCTTTTCATATTTTCTGTTTCCTGGTTACAAGTCTTCTTGGTAGGGTTTCTTTAGTTCATTCTTGCAGATAGAGTCTAGTCTTCTTTTTGGTTTCCAGGTCCCTGTAGTGCTCTCTGCTTTTTGCTAGATATCTTCACCAGTGTTTTGCCACAATGAGAGCACCAGAGAGAGGAGCTGAGCGCTGGAGCATCCAGGGACATAGCATCAGACTTCCTTTCATCTTTGCAGGGCTGATCCTGAGGATGTCAAGTACATGGCTCGGTTCTGTATGTATATGTTATGTGGGTGTACTAATCCCTTTTGGAGGGTGTTAGATGGTAAGGATTTGGCTCCGTGTGTTTGGGGAGAAGAGGGGCGGTGGCTCCGTGTGTTTGGGGAGAAGAGGGGCGGTATATTTTGGGGGACGCGCGTGGCTGCTCCACCGTGTCGGGGGGGACGCGAGTGTTCCTGTTCTGGTGCGGGGGAAGAGTTGCTGCTCTGTTTTTGGCTTGAGTTGCTGCTGTGTTGGGGGGAGGAGAGCTGGTGTTGTTTTCTTTTGGGGAGAAGGGAGCTCGTCCTGGTATATTTTGGGGTCGCGAGTGGCTGCTGCCCCGTGTCGGGGGGGGGGGGGTCGCGAGTGGCTGCTGCCCCGTGTCGGGGGGGGGGGGGTCGCGAGTGGCTGCCTGCCCCGTGTCGGGGGGGGGGGGTCGCGAGTGGCTGCTGCCCCGTGTCCGGGGGGGGTCGCGAGTGGCTGCTGCCCCGTGTCGGGGGGGTCGCGAGTGGCTGCTGCCCCGTGTCGGGGGGGGGACGTGCGTGGGTGCTGCCCCGTGTTTGGGGGGGACGTGCGTGGCTGCTGCCCGGTGTTGGGGGGGGGACGCGACTGGCTGCTGCACCGTGTCAGGGGGGTCGCGAGTGGCTGCTGCCCCGTGTCGGGGGGGGGGGGGGTCGCGAGTGGCTGCTGCCCCGTGTCGGGGGGGGGGGGTCGCGAGTGGCTGCTGCCCCGTGTCGGGGGGGTGGGTCGCGAGTGGCTGCTGCCCCGTGTCGGGGGGGGGGTCGCGAGTGGCTGCTGCCCCGTGTCCGGGGGGGGTCGCGAGTGGCTGCTGCCCCGTGTCGGGGGGGGGGGGGTCGCGAGTGGCTGCTGCCCCGTGTCGGGGGGGGGACGTGCGTGGCTGCTGCCCGGTGTTGGGGGGGGGACGCGACTGGCTGCTGCACCGTGTCAGGGGGGTCGCGAGTGGCTGCTGCCCCGTGTCGGGGGGGGGGGTGTCGCGAGTGGCTGCTGCCCCCTGTCGGGGGGGTCGCGAGTGGCTGCTGCCCGTGTCGGGGGGGGGACGTGCGTGGGTGCTGCCCCGTGTTTGGGGGGGACGTGCGTGGCTGCTGCCCGGTGTTGGGGGGGGGGACGCGACTGGCTGCTGCACCGTGTTCGGGGGGTATGCGAGTGGCTGCTGCCCCGTGTCGGGGGGGGGGACGCGAGTGGCTGCTGCCCCGTGTCGGGGGGGGGGGCGCGAGTGGCTGCTGCCCCGTGTTTGGGGGGGACGTGCGTGGCTGCTGCCCGGTGTTGGGGGGGGGACGCGACTGGCTGCTGCACCGTGTCGGGGGACGCGACTGGCTGCTGCACCGTGTTGGGGGGGGGGATGCGAGTGGCTGCTGCACCGTGTCGGGGGGGGGGGGGGCGCGAGTGGCTGCTGCACCGTGTTCGGGGGGGGCACGAGTGGCTGCTGCACCGTGTCAGGGGGGGTCGCGAGTGGCTGCTGCCCCGTGTCGGGGGGGGGGACGTGCGTGGCTGCTGCCCGGTGTTGGGGGGGGGACGCGACTGGCTGCTGCACCGTGTCAGGGGGGACGCGACTGGCTGCTGCACCGTGTCGGGGGGACGCGTCTGGCTGCTGCACCGTGTTGGGGGGGGGGGCGCGAGTGGCTGCTGCACCGTGTCGGGGGGGGGGGGGGGGCGCGAGTGGCTGCTGCACCGTGTCGGGGGGGGGGGGGGCGCGAGTGGCTGCTGCACCGTGTTCGGGGGGGGCACGAGTGGCTGCTGCACCGTGTTGGGGGGGGGGGCACGAGTGGCTGCTGCACCGTGTCGGGGGGGGGGGGGCGCGAGTGGCTGCTGCACCGTGTTCGGGGGGGGCACGAGTGGCTGCTGCACCGTGTCAGGGGGGACGTGAGTGGCTGCTGCGCCGTGTCGGGGGGGTCGCGAGTGGCTGCTGCCCCGTGTCGGGGGGGGGGACGCCAGTGGCTGCTGCCCCGTGTCGGGGGGGGGGGACGCGAGTGGCTGCTGCCCCGTGTTGGGGGGGTCGCAACTGGCTGCTGCCCCCGTTTTTTCTGTTCTCAGTCATGATCGTGCTCTGTCTGGTCCCCTGTCCATATTTATCAATTCCTCCCTCTCTGCCCTGTGGCCCGTCTCTTTTCCCCATTTTATTTCTGCCTTTCTCTCTGTCTGGCTCCCTGTCCCTGGTTTTTTAATTCCTCCCTCTCTGCCCTGTCACCCGTGTGATCTTTTGCTTTTCTCCGTCTGTCTCTGGCCAGCTCTCTGTCCCTATTCGTTAATTCCTCCCTCTCCGCCCTGTAGCCTGTTGCTTTTGTCCTTTCTCCATCTCACTGTCTCTGGCTCTGACCCTATTTTAGAATTTCCCCCCTCTTCTTTCTGTACACATTGCTCTTCCTTTTGCTCTCCAGCTCTCTTTTTTCCGGCTCCTTGTCCCTGTTTCTTAATTCTTCCCTCTCTGCCCTGTAGCGTGTAGCTATGTGGTTTGTTTTGTGTTGTTCCCCTTGCCCCTTCCCTTCCCTCCATCCTTTGCTGTCCTGGCTCCCTGCCCCTATGCTTGTTTCCTCCCTCTCTGTCATGCT
Source organism: Aptenodytes patagonicus (assembly GCF_965638725.1). Lineage (NCBI taxonomy): Eukaryota > Metazoa > Chordata > Aves > Sphenisciformes > Spheniscidae > Aptenodytes > Aptenodytes patagonicus. The sequence continues at coordinate 19,002 of NW_027472298.1, read as the reverse complement.
GCCCATCCCTGTTTTTTTCTGCATCTCCATCCTGCTCCCCACCCTTCTTTATCGGTCTCTGTCCTGCTCCTTCTCCCTCTTTCTGCTGACTCCCTTCCTCTCTCCCTGTTGCTTCTTTCTCCATCTCTGTCAGGCTCCTTGTCCCTATCTTTCTTTGGCTGTCCTGTTCCCTGCCTCACGCTTTCTCACTACACCCCCGCTGTCCAACAGGCTGCCGCTTTTCTTTTCTAGTGGCCTCCGCCTCTGCCCAGCGTTCCATCGCTCCAGGAGCTGACCGACCGACTGTCTGTTCCCCGCCGGACTGACGAGCACGGCTCCAGGAATGACTGCTGAGGTGTCCCAGGGGCAGGGGGAGCATTGGAGGCTCCAAGCCCCGGAGCAGACTTGCTCCCGGGACTTGTTACGTGCATGACTGAATAAACACTCGCCGCCTCCTTTGCCCTCACGGCTGCGTTTGCATTTCCTTTGCACCGGGCGAGGGGCTGTGATGGAGCCCAGGGGCGGGGGTGACGCACGGTGGGGGCTGGGTGATGGCTCCCTGTTCCTGCCGGGCTCCAGCTCTGGGCTTGGGCCAGGGGAGCCCCAGGTGCGGGCAGTGAGGCTGATGGCGACGGCCCCTCCCTGTAAAGGGGCTGTGTTGCCAGAGTAGCTGCAGGCTGTGGGGCTGGTGGTGGGGCTGCTGTGCCCCGGGTGGCCGTGGAGGGGCCGGTGTGAGCCAAGGGAGGAGCGGAGCGGTCGCTGAGCGAGGGGGGCGGCGAGGCCGGCAGGAGGGTCGCGCCGCCTCGGAGCCGGGCGGCAGCGGCCGTCCGGAGCCCCGCTGGGGAACGCGGGGCTGCGCTGGGGGCTGGGCGGGGCTTCCGGGTGCGTCGGCGGGGGGAGAACGGTGTCCCCGCAGGGTGAGGGAGCGGGGACGGCTGCCTCCCGCGGCATGCCGGGAGCTGTAGTCCTGGGGCACGGACTTCCGGTCGGCCATGTTTGTTCCCCGGAGCATGCCGGGAGGTGTAGTCTTCCGTCACTCGGGGACCGGGCGGCCGTGCTGTGTCTGCCGGTGCTTGCCGGGAGGTGTAGTTTTCGCGGACGCGGCTGCCGGGCAGTCGCATGGCTCTCGGGCGCGTGCGGCGCGGCGTAGCCCTTGCTACCGCCGCGGCTCCCGCGGTGGGGCACGAGGTGTAGTTTTGTTGCTGGTTTCGTGTGGTTTTCTGCGGCCTTCCCGCTGCGCCCGGTCCCCGACAAGCCGTGCGGCCGCGCCTCGCGAGCGCATGCCCCTGCCCTTGCTGCTGCCGCCCAGCGACCAAAATGTGGTACTTCAGCTCCAGCGCCGCGAATGCGCTGTCGCGAGGCCGCCCCGCTCGCAATGCCGCCCGGCGACCGAAACGCAGCACTGCAGCAGGGGCGCCGCTCACGCGGAGTTGAGTGCTACACCGCGTTCGCTCCTGCTGCCCGGCGATCCAAAGCCGGTACTGCAGAACGAGCGCCGCGACGCCCGGCTCGCTGCTGCCGCCGGGCGACAATAATGCGGTACTGCAGGTGGGGAACTGTGCATGCCCGATGGCGCGCGACCCCCGTGCTCGCTGCTGCCCCCTGATGAGCAACTTGCGGCACTGCAGGTGCGGCGCTGTATATGCGGGGTGGCGCATGCCCTCGTGCTCGCTGCTGCCGCCGGGCGGCCAAAATGCGGTACTGCAGGTGGAACGGCGCGCATGCGCGGTGGGGGTGTCACGCCGCGCTCGCTACTGCCTCCCAGCGACCAAGAATCGGTACTGCAGCTCAGGTGCCGCGCATGCGCGGTGGCTCGTTCCCGTGCTCGCTCCTGCCTCCCGGTGACAGGAACGTGGTACTGCAGGTGGAACGGCGCGCATGCGCGGTGGGCGTGCCACGCCGCGCTCGCTACTGCCTCCCAGCGACCACAGGTCGGTACTGCAGCTCGGGTGCCGCGCATGCGCAATGGCTCGTTCCCCCGTGCTCGCTGCTGCCTCCCGGTGACAGGAACGTGGTACTGCAGGTAGAGCGCCGCGCATGCTGCCGCCACCTGGTGACCAAAAGTCGGTACTGCAGAACGGGCGCCGCGCATGTGCGCTTGAGCACGCTGCCGCGCTGGCTGCTGCCGCCGGGCAACCGAAGCGCGGTAGTGCAGCCCGGGTGCTACGCATGCGCAGTGGCGCGCGGTGGGTGGGTCGCTAAACTGCGCTCTCGCTGCTGCCGCCCAGAGACCAAGATGCGGGACTGCAGCACGGGTGCCGCACATGGGCGGTGGTGCGCGCCCCCGCTGCGTTCGCTGTTGCCGCCCGACAACCAAGGAGCGGTACTGCGGGTAGGCGCTGCGCATGGGCGGCGGCGCCACCGCGCTCCACGTTGCCGTCCGCCGGTAACGGCGATGCGATGCTGCGGTGCTCGCGAGGCGATGCCGCCGCGCTCGTTGCTGCCTCCCGGTAAGGAAACGCCGCTGCCGCCCCACGTGCGCAGCGTCGGCGGCCGCTCGGCGCGCAAAGCGCGGGACCGCGGCGCCGGTGCCGGCCCCGGGCACGCGCCGCCCGGCGGGTTCTCCCTGCTGCTGCCGCCTGGTGGCCGCAGCCCGGTACTGCAGCGCCGCCGCTGCCCCGGTACGCAGCAGCGCCGCCGCCGCCTTCCCTGCTGCCCCTGGTGGCCGAAATGCGGTACTGCAGCCCGGCGATCGCACGCGGGCTCTGATCCCTCCGGCGCGCCGTCGGCGTCCTGCGCATGCGCACTGCCCGGCAGCAGCATGGCGGCGCGCTGGCAACCGGTGAGGTGAGTGAGCCCCTTCGGCGCGTCTCTTGCCCGATGGCTGCCCGAGGGTGGCGGGACGGGAAGCTTCAAACCGCCTGCTGCGGCAGGCTCCCGATCCACTGCAGGCGAGCCGGGTCAGGTCAGCCCCAGGGACTTACCCGAGAGCTGACAGAAGGGAAGAGGGGAAGGAGGTGGACACCCTCCCAGGCGCAGGGCACCTGCCCAACTCACCAGAGCTCCCTCTGAGCCTCCCCCGGCCCCGCTCGCTCTGTGTAGCTGCCCCCAGCTCCAGCACTTCCCCTGAAGCCTGTCCCATAGCCCCAGGCCGCCCCCAAGCCCTGTAGTGAAGGCCGCAAGCTGGCCCTCGAATGTGCGTGATTCTCCCTTAACGCGGGTGCCATTACCAGCGCGAGGAAAGAGCGGCATCTCCAGAAGCCCCTGCGGAAGCAGGGGGTCTGGCCAGGGGCCATCTACGGTAATAACGGGTGCTGCTTCTTCTTTCCCTCTCCCAGAGGCCGTGCTGAGGATGCAGTTTTCCATTCCTCCCTTGGGGATGCCGTTGACTGCACCTGCCTCAGGCTTGCGTGGGTTGTCTGCCCGGCCTCGCTTTCCTCACGGCGTGGGGGCGAAAAGGGACAGGCGGAGCGCTTACTGGCTGTGGACAGGAGCTGCCGCAGCTGAAGCTGGAGAGGCCAGAGGAAGGTTAAGAAGAAGAAACTGAAGGCCATCCAGGTGGCAGCTGCCTCCCGCTGCAGGCAAGAGACAGCCTGCCTCTCCGGGTGAGGAAGGATCCTTCTTTGTAGTCCGCAGCAGGTCAGGCTGCCCACATGCACCGCAGGGTCTGTATGTGTCACCAGCAGCATGGTACGGCCACGTAGTGCGCGAGCGAGCGAGGCTACATGTCTAGGAAGCCTCATCTTGTGAGAGCTGTAAGACACCCACGTGTTCTCTTAGGTGGAGGAGAGCCAAGCGACCGTAGTTACAGAAGAGGAAGGGAGCAGAGCAGGAGAAAGAAGCGTCCGAACTGGCAAATTCTCCTGGCAGCGCCGAGAGCGAGCGCTGCGGTGAGTCCTGGGCCCTCCCTGCCCCTCCCCTGGCCCCCCCTCTTTCCCACGCTGCTGTGATTTTGATTTCTTTATTTCTTTATTGCTCAATTTTCCCTTTGTCCTGGTCCCTGTCCTTTTTCTCTCTCTGTCTGTGTCCTGTGCCCTGTTACCGTCTTTAACCCTTCTTTCTTCTTCCTCTCCTGACCCCGCAATCTCTCTATGCCTCTGTCCCTCTCACCGACCCGACGTTTTCTTGCTCGCTCTCTCTGCAGGGCTCCTCGTCCCTATTTTTCTTGATTTCTCTACCTCTCTGACCTTTTCTTTCGACCTTTCTTTCTCTCTCTGCTCCTCTGTCTTCTCCCTTGTCTTATTTTTCTCTTTCTAGTCTTCTGTCCTGCTCCTCATCACTGTATTTTCTTTCTTCATTTCCCTGCCCTGCTCCCCATTCTTCTCTTTCTTTCTCCATACACCTTTATGCAGATCCCCATCCCTCCCTCCCTCCCTCCCTCCCTCCCTCTCTGTCGTTATCCTTGCGTCCCTCGTTGTCTCTCCATTCCTCTGTCCTGCTCCCCATCCCTAATTTTCCTTTTCCATTTCTCTGTCCTGCTTTTGGTCCCTGTTTTTCCTCTGGCTCCATCTCCCTGTCATTCTCCCTGTTGCTCTCGCTTGCTCTCTATCCCGATGTCCTGCTCCCCATCCCTGTTTTTCTCTGTATCCCATTTTCTTGCTCCCTGTCCCTCACTTGTTTTCTGTATCCCTCTCTCCTTCCTCCTGTCCTTCCTTCCCCCTGCCCCCCTGCCTCTGGCCTGCTTCTTGTCACTGTTTTTTCTTGCTCCTGCTCTCTGTCCAAGTTCTGTCACTCTTTCTCTCTCTGTCCCTCTGTCCTTCCTCCAACCTGTATTTCCCTCTCTCTATCCCTCTGCCCCTAATGCTGCTTCCTCTACCTCTCGGTCCCGTTCCCTGCCCCTTTTTTCCTCTCGCTGTCCATCTGTCCTCCTTCCTCTCCCTAGTTATTCTGCCTTTATCGCTCTGTCCCACTGCCTGTCTCATTGTTTCTGGTTATATCCCCCTGTCCAGCCAGCCGTCCCTTTTTTCCTTTCTCTCTTCCCTACTCTGGCCCTGCTTTTTCTTCCTTCGTCTCTGTCCAGCAGCCCCTCAGCGGTTTCTTTTTTCCCCCTTCTCCATCTCTTTGTTTTAATCTGCATCTGTCCCTGCCCCCCGATCCCCAGTCCCTCTGTCCTGTTCCTTGCCCTGCTTTTGGTCTCTTCGTGTCCCGCGCTCTATCCCCATCTTTCCCTCTGTCTCCCTCCTTCCTTTTCCCTCCTTCTTTTTCTTTGCATCCCTTTGTCTTGTTGTTCACCAGTATTTTTTCCTCCCACTCCTCTGTCCTGCTCCCTGTCCCTTACTTCTCTGTCAATCCCTCTGTCCTGTTGCCTGTCGTTGTTTTTGCTGTCTGCATCATCTCTTTCGGCTCTATCCTCCTGTCCTGCTCCCCAGCAGGACTTTTTCTTTCTCCAGCTCTCTCACCTGCTCCCCACCCCTCTCTTGTTCCCTCTGGCATTCTTTCCACTTCCCTGTACCTTTCTCTCTGCAATCCTGTGTCCCGCGCTCTCTGTCCCTCCCTGTTTATATCCCACTGTCCTGGTCCCCGTCCGTCTCTTTGCCTCTCTCTTTCTCTCTCTCTCTCTCTGTTCCTGACCTTGTCGCTGTTTTTTCTTTCTCCGTCTCTCTGTCCTGTTGCTCATCTCTCTCAGTTCCCTTTCTGTTTTTTTTCCTCTCTTGGTTACTCTGCTTTTTGTCCTGTCCCTATTTTTTGTCTCTCTTCATCCCTCTGTCCTGCTCTGTGTCCCCTCCCTCTCGCTCCCTGTGTGTGTCCTTCTGTGTGTTACCCGTCCTTCTCCCTGTTGATTTTTTCCTCTTGCTGTATCCCTCTGTCCTGCTCCCTAGAAGTATTTTTTGAATTCTCTGTATTTCTGTTCTTCTGCCCATCGCATTTTTTGTTCTCTGTCTCTCTCTCCTGCTCCCCATCCTCCCCTTTCTCTCTGTCGTTCTTTCCTCTTCCCTGTACCTCTTTTTTTCTGTATCCTTGCATCCCCCCCCCCCCCGCCCCTCCCTCCGTCTCTCCCTCCATCTCTCCCTCCATCTCTCCCTATGACACTGTCTTGCTCTCCACCCCTCTCGTTTTTTCTTTCTACCCTTCTGGTGTGTGTCCCCCTCCCCGCCCCCTTTTCCGTGTCCTGGTCTTTCTCTACATCCTTCTGTCATTCTCCTTCTCTTGCTCTTCTTGCTCTTTCTCTCTCTCTTCCTCTGTCCTATTCGCTGCCCATCGCTATTTTTTTTCCTCCTCCATCCCTTTGTCCTGCTCCCTGTCCTTGTCAGTCTTTCTCTTTGTTCTGCCTCTAGCCTGTCTTTGTTTTCTCCACCTCTGTCCTTTTCCCCGTACCTTTTTCTCTCTGCTCCTCAGTCCTTTTCCCTTGTCTTCTTTTTCTCTTTCTGCCATCCCTCTCTTTTTGTCTGTGACCTTCTGTGCTGTTCCCTCCTCCCTCTCCCTCCCTCTCCCTCCCTCTCCCTCCCTCTCCCTCCCTCTCCCTCCCTCTCCCTCCCTCTCCCTCCCTCTCCCTCCCTCTCCCTCCCTCTCCCTCCTCTCTCTTTCTCCAGTTATCTGTTGTCTTACCTGTCCCTCTTTCTCTGCCTCGAATGTTTCTTTCTCCATCTCTGCCCCGCTCCCTGTCCTTTTCTTTTATTCTGTCCTCCGTTCTCCCCCTAACATTTTTGTCTGTATATCTCCGTACCACTGCCTGTCTCGCTATATCCCCCTGCCCAGCTCACTGCCCCGTTATTCCCCTCTGTCCTGCTCCCTGGCCCTTTTTCTCATCCTGCAGTCCGTCACTGTTTTTTCTTTCTCCATCTCTTTATCCTGATCTGTCTCCCTCTTCTTTTCCTCAGTTCCTCTGGCTTGTTCCCTATCTTTTTCTCTCCCTCCCGCTTCTTTATTCCTCTCATTCAATTTCTCTCCCAATCCATCTGTTCTGCTCCCTGCCCATCATTTTCTCTTTCTAGTCTTCTGTCCTGCTCCTCATCACTGTATTTTCTTTCTTCATTTCTCTGCCCTGCTCCCCATTCTTCTCTTTCTTTCTCCATACACCTTTATGCAGATCCCCATCCCTCCCTCCCTCCCTCCCTCCCTCCCTCTCTGTCGTTATCCTTGCGTCCCTCGTTGTCTCTCCATTCCTCTGTCCTGCTCCCCATCCCTAATTTTCCTTTTCCATTTCTCTGTCCTGCTTTTGGTCCCTGTTTTTCCTCTGGCTCCATCTCCCTGTCATTCTCCCTGTTGCTCTCGCTTGCTCTCTATCCCGATGTCCTGCTCCCCATCCCTGTTTTTCTCTGTATCCCATTTTCTTGCTCCCTGTCCCTCACTTGTTTTCTGTATCCCTCTCTCCTTCCTCCTGTCCTTCCTTCCCCCTGCCCCCCTGCCTCTGGCCTGCTTCTTGTCACTGTTTTTTCTTGCTCCTGCTCTCTGTCCAAGTTCTGTCACTCTCTTTCTCTCTCTGTCCCTCTGTCCTTCCTCCAACCTGTATTTCCCTCTCTCTATCCCTCTGCCCCTAATGCTTCTTCCTCCACCTCTCGGTCCCGTTCCCTGCCCCTTTTTTCCTCTCGCTGTCCATCTGTCCTCCTTCCTCTCCCTGGTTATTCTGCCTTTATCGCTCTGTCCCACTGCCTGTCTCATTGTTTCTGGTTATATCCCCCTGTCCAGCCAGCCGTCCCTTTTTTCCTTTCTCTCTTCCCTACTCTGGCCCTGCTTTTTCTTCCTTCATCTCTGTCCAGCAGCCCCTCAGCGGTTTCTTCTTTCCCTTCTCCATCTCTTTGTTTTAATCTGCATCTGTCCCTGCCCCCGATCCCCAGTCCCTCTGTCCTGTTCCTTGCCCTGCTTTTGGTCTCTTCGTGTCCCGCGCTCTATCCCCATCTTTCCCTCTGTCTCCCTCCTTCCTTTTCCCTCCTCCTTTTCCTCTGCATCCCTTTGTCCTGTTGCTCATCAGTATTTTTTCCTCCCATTCCTCTGTCCTGCTCCCTGTCCCTTACTTCTCTGTCAGTCCCTCTGTCCTGTTGCCTGTCGTTGTTTTTGCTGTCTGCATCGTCTCTTTCGGCTCTGTCCTCCTGTCCTGCTCCCCAGCAGGACTTTTTCTTTCTCTGACCTGCTCCCTGCCCCTCTGTTTTTCCCTCTGTCATTCTTTCCACTTCCCTGTACCTTTCTCTCGGCAATCTTGTGGCCCGCGCTCCCTGTCCCTCCCTGTTTATATCCCACTGTCCTGGTCCCCGTCCCTCTCTTTGCCTCTCTCTCTCTCTGTCCTTGTCCCTGTTTTTTCTTTCTCCATCTCTCTGTCCTGCTGCTCATCTCTCTCCAGTTCCCTTTCTGTTTTTTTTCCCCTCTCTTGATTACTCTGCTTTTCTACCTGTCCCTTTTTTTGGTCTCTCTTCATCCCTCTGTCCTGCTCTGTGTCCCCTCCCTCTCGCTCCCTGTGTGTGTCCTTCTGTGTGTTACCCGTCCTTCTCCCTGTTGATTTTTCCTCTTGCTGTATCCCTCTGTCCTGCTCCCTAGAAGTATTTTTTGAATTCTCTGTATTTCTGTTCTTCCGCCCATCGCATTTTTTGTTCTCTGTCTCTCTCTCCTGCTCCCCATCCTCCCCTTTCTCTCTGTCATTCTTTCCTCTTCCCTGTACCTCTGTTTTTCTGTATCCTTGCATCCCCCTCTCCCCCCCCCCCCCCCCCCCCGTCTCTCCCTCCATCTCTCCCTATGACACTGTCTTGCTCTCCACCCCTCTCATTTTTTCTTTCTACCCTTCTGGTGTGTGTCCTCCTACCCCACCTCTTCTACGTGTCCTGGTCTTTCTCTACATCCTTCTGTCATTCTCCTTCTCTTGCTCTTCTTGCTCTTTCTCTCTCTCTTCCTCTGTCCTATTCGCTGCCCATCGCTATTTTTTTTCCTCCTCCATCCCTTTGTCCTGCTCCCTGTCCTTGTCAGTCTTTCTCTTTGTTCTGCCTCTAGCCTGTCTTTGTTTTCTCCACCTCTGTCCTTTTCCCCGTACCTTTTTCTCTCTGCTCCTCAGTCCTTTTCCCTTGTCTTCTTTTTCTCTTTCTGCCATCCCTCTCTTTTTGTCTGTGACCTTCTGTGCTGTTCCCTTTCCTTTCTTTCTCCCATTATCTGTTGTCTTACCTGTCCCTCTTTCTCTGCCTCGAATGTTTCTTTCTCCATCTCTGCCCCGCTCCCTGTCCCTTTTCTTTTATTCTGTCCTCCATCCTCCCCCTAACATTTTTGTCTGTATATCTCCGTACCACTGCCTGTCTCGCTATATCCCCCTGCCCAGCTCACTGCCCCGTTACTCCCCTCTGTCCTGCTCCCTGGCTCTTTTTCTCATCCTGCAGTCCGTCACTGTTTTTTCTTTCTCCATCTCTTTATCCTGATCTGTCTCCCTCTTCTTTTCCCTCAGTCCCTCTGGCTTGTTCCCTATCTTTTTCTCTCCCTCCCTTCTTCCTTATTCCTCATTCAATTTCTCTCTCGATCCATCTGTTCTGCTCCCTGCTCATTATTTTCTCTCTCTTTCCCTCTGTCCTGCTCCCTGATCCTGTTTTTCTTCCGCCATGTCACTGCAGGGCTCCTCATCTCTTTTTTTATTGATTTCTCCATCTCACTGTCCTTTTCCCTGTACCTTTCTTTCTCTGCTCCTCAGTCCTTCTCCCTCATTTTATTTTTCTCTTTCTGTTCCTCTGTCCTGCTCCCCATTGCTGTATTTTTGTTCTCTGTATTTGCTGCTCCAGTAACGACAGCCGAGTTGTCCCAGGGGAAGGGTGAGTGTACAGGCACTGAGCTCTGGAACAGACTCACTCCTAGGAATTATACACATTAATGAATAAAACACTTGCTGTCTCCTTTGCGCTCATGGCTGCGTTTGTAGTCCTTTGTACTTGGTGAGGGGCTGTCAGAGAGTCCAGCGGAGCAGGTTACATATTGGGTGTAAGGGGCCATGGCTGCAGCTGGAGGAGCCCCAGCTGGGGCCAGTGAGGCTGATGGTGATGGCCCCTCTGTGTAAAAGGGCTGCAGCCCCAGGAGGTGGTGCTGCTGGGCCATGCCTGTCTGAGAATGCTGACGAGCTGCAAGGATGTTTCCAGCTGAGAGGTTCATGGTCAGTTGGAGTCAGGCCCCATGAGGGCAGCTCCCAGGCATTTTCTGAGAGCTGGTGGAGAGGAAGGAGGAAGAGGGGCAGGAGATGGCTGCCCACCCCAACCCTGGGTACCTGGAGGCCTTCCCACCCCCTGGAAAGGCGCGGGGTGCCTCCCCAACTCAACAAAGCTCCTCCAGCCCTACTCACCCCGTGCAGCTGCCCCCAGCTCCAGCACCTCCCCTGAAGCCTGTCCTATAGCCACAGACTGCCCCCAAACCCTGTCCTCACAGCAGCACGCTGGCCCTTGAATATGCTTTATTCTCCATAAATGCAGGTGCCATTAGCATCAGTTTGGGGAAAGAGCGGCGTCTCCAGCAGCTCCTGCAGAAGGAGGGGTTCCTGCCTGAGGATAGCTACAGTCATCACTCTGCTAACAGTTGCTTGTTTTTTTTTCCTCTCCCAGAGGTAGTACTGAGGACTCAGTTGTCAGTTCCTCTCTGGGGATGCTGTTGACTGCAGCCGGCTCAGGTTTGTGTGTGTTGCTTTTGGCCTCATTCTCCTAGCGGCACGGGCGAAAAGGGACAGGCGGAGCACTTACTGGCTGTGGACAGGAACTGCTGTGGCTGAAGCTGGAGAGGCCAGAAAAAGGTAAAGCATAAAATAAGAAGGATCCAGCTGGCAGCTGCCTCCTCCTGCAGATAGGAGACAGCCTGCCTCTCTCCAGGTGAGGAAGGATCCCTTTTAGTGTAGTCCTCAGCAGATCCGATCACCAATGTGCACGGCAGGGTCTGTATGCGTAACCAAAAGCACAGTACGGCCATGTAGTGTGTGCACATGTGAGGCTGCGTATCTGGGAAGCCTCATATTGTAAGACAGCAATCTATTCTCTTAGGTGGATGACAGGCAAGTGACTGGAGCTACAGAGGAGGAAGAGAGGGGGAGGGAGAGGAAGACATGACCAAACTGTCAAATTCTCCCTGCAGCTCCAAGAGTAGGAGCTGTGGAGAATCCTGGACCCTTGGAGCCGTGTCGTCCCCCTTCTGCATCCCGGTGACTCTCTGCCCACTCTTCTCTTTCACTGCTGTAATTTTTTTGTTTCCCTGCACCTCTCCCTCTCTCATTCTGCAAGTCCCCCTCTTTCTCTGTCGTTCTACCTCTCGGTTTCCTTTTTCTCTCTGCACTTCTGTCCTGTTCCCTGTCCCTCTTTTTTTTTTTTTGGTCATTCTCTGTCCTGCAGCCCATCACTATTTTTGTCTTTCTCCATCTATCTGTCTGTCTTCCTATCCCAATTTTTTTTAATTCCTTCCTGCCTGCCCTTTAGCCCTTCACAATCCCCCCCCCCAGCCTCTGGCTCCATGTCCCTATTTTTAAATCCCTCTTTCTCTGCCCTGTATTCTAGATATATGTTGTCTTTCTTAGATTCTCCATTCCAGGTCCCGGTCCCTATGTTTTAATTTCTTTCCTCTCTGTCCCATAGCCCATTTTTGTCTTTATTGTTCTCTCCCTGTCCCTATTCTTTAATTCCTCTGTCTCTCCCCTTCAGCTCATGGAGGTTTTTTGGTATTTCTCAGTTTATCTCTGTCCACCTCACTGTTCCCTTCTTTCATTCCTCCCTCTCTGCCTTGTGGCCTATCACTATTCTTTGTTTTTTCTCCATCTCTCTGTCTGGTTCCCTGTCCCTTCCTCCTCTCCGGCCTATAGCTCGTTGCTATTTTTTTTCCCCTCTTCCTCTCTCCCCGTGGCTCCCTTTCCCTATTTTTCAATCCCCCCTCTCTGCCCTGTAGCCGGTCGCTGTTGTATTGGGTTTACGTGGCAAGGTTTTGTTAGCTGGGGTGGGGGGCAGGGGCTGCAGGGGTGGGTTCTGTGAGAAGACACCAGGAGTTACCCCCACGTCAGGCACAGCTGGCTCCAGGTCCAAGATGGATCTGCTGCTGGTCAAAGCTGAGCCCATCAGTAACGCTGGTAGTGCATCTGTGATGGGACATTTAAGAAAGGCTAAAAAGTGCTGTGCAGAAGCTGTGATAGAGAAAATGTGAGTGTGAAACAGCCCTGTAGACACCAAGGTCAGTGAAGAAGGAGGGCGAGGAGGTGCTCCAGGCACCAGAGCAGAGATTCCCCTGCAGCCCGTGGTGAAGACCATGGTGACGCAGGTTGTCCTCCTGCAGCCCATGGAGGTCCACGGTGGAGCAGACATGCACCTGCAGCCTGTGGAGGACCCCATGCCAGAGCAGGTGGATGCGCCTGAAGGAAGCTGTGACCCCCGTGGAGAGCCTGCACTGGAGCAGGCTCCTGTCAGCAGCTGTGGTCCCATGGAGAGGAGCCCACTCTGGAGCAGGCTCCTATCAGCACCTGTGGCCCCATGGGGGGGACCCCACACTGGAGCAGAAAAAGAGCTTGAGGAGGAAGGAGTGGCAGAGACAATGTGTGACTGCAACCCCCGCTCCCTGTCCCCCTGCGCTGCTTGGGGGTAGGATGTAGAGAAGTCAGGAGTGAAGATGAGCCCAGGGTAAAAGAGTGGGGAGGGGGGAAGGTGTGTTTTAGATTTGTTGTTTTTTCTCATTATCCTACTTTGATTTTTGAATGACAATAAATTAAATTAATTTCCCCAAGTCGAGTCTGTTTTGCCTGTGACAGGAATTGGTGAGTGATCTCTTTGTCCTTATCTCGACGCACAAGCTTTTTTGTTGTATTTTCTCCCCCTGTCTTGTTGAGGAGGGGCAGTGACAGAGCGGCTCGGTGAGCACCTGGCAGCCAGCCAAGGTCAACCCACCACAGTTTCCTTCCATCAGGCTCCCTGTCTCTATTTTTTAATTCTTGCCTATATTTCTTGTACCCCGTTTCTTTTGAAACTTCCTTTCTACCACTCCATCCCTATCTTTTTAATTCTCACATATGTTTCTTGGACCCAGTCACTTGTTACATTTTCTTGCTACCTTTCCCTCTCTCTGTCTGCCTGACCTAATTTTAATTTCTTGCCGGTGTTTCTTGTACCCCGTCACTTTTCAAATTTTCTTCCTACGCCTCCCTCTGTGCGGCTCCATGTACCTATCTTTTAATTCTTGTGGAAGATTCTTGTATCCTGTCGCTTGCAAAATTTTCTGTCTCCCTCTATCCGTCTCCCTGTCTGTAATTAATTCTTCCCTCTCTGTTCTGTACCCTGTCGCTTTTTAGACCTACTTTCTACATCTCCCTCTTTCTATCTCCCTGTTCCTATTTGCTAGTTCTTGCCTACGTTTCTTGTACCCTGTTGCTTTTTGAAATTTTCTTTCTATGTCTACCTCTATCTGGCTCCCTGTTTCTATTTTTTATTTCTTGCCTATGTTTCTTTTCCCCTACCACTTTAGAATTTTTCCCCATCCCTTGTCTTGTCTCTATCTTGTTGTCTTGCTGGTCCCTTCCGCCTCTTTCTCCTGCTCCCTGCCTCTCTTATTTATTCCTCCGTCTCTTTCTCCCTGTGTTTTCCCCCGCAATCTCTCTGCTCTCCCCTCTCTACACCGTTGTGCTGCTCCCTGCTCCCTTTCTTGTTCACACAGTCCTGCTTTCTGGCTCCCTGTCCCACACCTCTATGTCGCTCTGTCCTTCCTCCTGTTTTTCTCTTCCCTTGTCTCCCTCTGTCCTGCCGCATTTGGGCACTGAGCCTTGTAGCCAACTCACTGCCAGGATTTATTATGCACATTAATGAATAAACTTTTCCTGCTTCCCCTGTGCCCCTGGATGTGTTTGCAGCCCCTGGGTGCAGAGTTTGTGCCTGTGGACTGGTGCAGGGGAGGGGGTGATGGCCCCTGTTCCCAGTGGGCTCTAGCTGTGGGCTGGGGCAGCCCAGGTGAGACCCATGAGGTGAGGATGGAGCTGGGCCAAGGGTTTGAAAAGGCTGCAGGTGGGATGGGCCAGGGCAGCACCAGGTGCAGCTGGTGAGGATGGGGCTGGCCCTGCTGTGCCAAGGGGCTCTATCTGCTGAGGGGGCTGCCTGGGCATGCCTGCTTGCAGGAGTTGGTTGAGGAGTGAAACCAAGGGGCTTCCACAGGCAGCTGCCTCCAGCAGGGAACAGCTGGTCCCCACAGCCAGGAAGGATCCCTCCCAGCCGTTCCCGACAGAGCACGCTTCCGGCACATGGCGCTGGGAGCTCAGTGCCTCTGTTGGCCGCAAGTGTAAGCCACCGTGCATCTGGAAAGCCTCGTGGGAGAGGAGCGTCGAGGCGCCTGCCGCCTCCTGGGTGGGTGAGGGTCTGGCAGCCGGCACTGCAGAGGAGGCAGAGGCAGAGAGAGAAGCCTCAGGGTGGTATTGGTCTCCTGCTGGTGCCAGGAACTGTGGTGAGTCGTGCGTCCCCTCGCGTGTGTCCCGGCCCGTCTCTGCCACGCTTCTCCAGACTTCTGCCTGCCTCCTTGCCTGTCCCTGCCTCCGTCTCCCTTTCGGGCTGTCCGGTTCCCCAAAGCTTTTTGCTCTTCTGCTAGCACTGCCCTGTACACCGTTACCTTCCTCGTTTCCTTCCTCTGCCTCTCCCTTTCCGGCTCCCCACCCGCTATCGTTTCATTCTTCCCATGCTGCCTTCTTCCCCATTGCTTGTGAAGATTGCATTTCCAGGTCTCCCTCTACCCGGCCGCCTGTCTCTGCTGTCAGTGTCGTCTTCTGCTCTGCACCCTGTCACTCTTCCCATGTCCTTTCCCTGTGGCTGTGTATCCGGCTCCCTTTCCCGATATTTAACTTCTTAGCCCTATGGCCATTACCCCGTCGCTTCCTAAATTTTCTCCCTCTGTCTCCATTTCTCCAGTTCCTTGTCTGTGTTTTTTATTTTTTCCTGCCTGTCCTCTACTTCATCACTTTTTAAATTTTGTTTTCATGTCTTCATTTATTTAGTTTGCTGACCCTATATTTTATGTTATTTCTCTCTGTTCTTAATCCCTTCGCTTTTTAAATTTTCTTTCTACGTCTCTGTTTTAGTTTGCCGTTGCTACATTTTAGGGTTTTTTAATTTCCTTAATTCCCATCACCTTTAAAATTTTCTGCCTGCTTTCATTCCATTCACTGTCTTTATTTTTTAGTTATTTCTTGTCTTTCCTTAGTGCAGCCCTTTTAAAATTTTCTTTCTATGTCTCTGTTCTAGTTTGCTGTCCCTATTTCATATTTTGTCCTTTATCTCCCTAATGCCTATTGCTTTTTAAATGTTCGTTCTGTGCCTACTTTTATTCCATTTGCTGTTTTCTTAAAATTATTTCTTGTCTTTCCTCAGTGCTGTCGCTTTTAAAGTTTTTTTTCTATGACTCTGTTTTAGTTTGCCATCGCTACTTTTAACTTTTTCCTATTTCCTTAATCCTATTTGCTTCTAAAATTTTCTGTCTGCTTTTATTCCATTCACTGTCTTTATTTTTTAATTACTTCTTGTCTTTCCTTAGTGCCCTCGCTTTTTGAATTTTATTTCTACATCTGTGTTTTAGTTCGCTGTCCCGATTTTCAATGTTTTCCATTTATTTCCCTAATCCCTGTTGCTTTTCATATTTTCTACCTTTATGCCGTTGGCTTTATTTAGTTCTCTCTCTTTTCTTTTAATTTTTTCTCCTCTTTCCTTAGTGCTGTCGCTTTTTAGATTTTCTTTCTACGTCTCTGTTGTAGTTCGCTGTTGCTATCTTTAAATTTTTTCCTTATTTCCTTAATCTTTCTTTCTTTCTTCCTTTATCCTGTTTGCTGTTTTTATTTCTTCATCATTTCTTGTCTTGCCTTAGTGCTCACATTTTAAAATTTTGTTTCCATGGCTGTGTTTTCATTTGCTATCATTATTGTTTAATTGTTTCCTCTCTTAATCCCTTGGCTTTTAAGATGTTGCTTCTCTGTCTTTCTTTATCTAGTTTGCTGTCTTTATTTTTAGTTCTTTCCCGTCTGTCCTGTACCTCATCCCTTTTTATGTTTTCCTTCTATGCCTACTTTTGTCAAGCTCCCTATCTGGATTTTTTTATTTCCTGCCTGTCATGTATCCCATCACTTTAAAAATTTACTTTGTATGTCTCCATTTATTTAGTTTGTTGTCCCTATTCTTTAATTTTTTTTCTTCACTTCTCCTAGTCCTTGTTGCTTTTACAATGTTCTGTGTCTACTTTTACCCCCTTTGATGTCTTAAGTTTTGAATTATTTCTTGTCTTTCCTTAGTGCCACCTTTTTAAATATTTTCTCTTAGTCTCCATTCTAGTTTGCTGTCCCTGTTTTTTAATCTTTTCCTCTCTTATTCCCGTTGCTTTTAAAATTTTTTACATCTATTCTTATTTAGTTTTCTGCCTCTATTTTTATCTTTTCCTCTCTTAATCGCCATCGCTTTTAAAATTTACTTTCTATGTTTCTGTTTAGTTAGCTGTCCTTATTTTTTAAATTTTTTGCCTTTATTTCCCTAATACCAGTTGCTTTTAATATTGTCTGTGTCTCCGCTTATCCAGTTCACTGTCTGTATTTTAATTTTTTTCTTGTCTGTCCTTTACACCTTTGCTTTTTAAATTTTCTTTCTGTCTGCGTTTTAGTTAGTTGTCCTTCTTTTTAAATTTTTTCCTTTATTTTCTTAATCCTTTTTTAAAATGCCCTCTCTTTGTCTACTTTTATCCCATTCACTGTCTTTATTTTTAATCGTTTCTTGTCTTTCTTTACTGCTGTCACTTTTAAAATTTTTTTCTATGTCTACTTTTATCAAACTCCCTGTTTTTTAATTCTTTCTTGTCTGTTGTGTACCCTGTTCATTTTTAAATTTACTTTATATGTCTCCATTTTAGTTCGCTGTCCCTATTTTTAATTTTTCCCTTTATTTCCTTAATCTTGTTGGTTTTTTTTTTTTTTCTACATCTGCTTTTATTTAGTTCCCATCCCTATTTTTTAAATCTTTCTTGTCTGTTGGGTACTCTCTCAATTTTTCAATTTTCCTTCTATGTCTCCGTTTATTTAGTTTGCTGTCCCTGTATTTTAAATTTTTCCTCCTTTGTTGCCTTCGTTTTCCAATTTTTTTCTATGTATACTTTTGTCTAGTTTTCTGTCCCTCTTTTTAAATTTTTTTCTCCTCTACTTTGTGCCCTTTCGCTTTTTAAATTTTCTTTCTACATCTTCTATCCAGCTGTCTATCCCTATTTTGTAGTTCTTTCTTGTCTGTCACATACCGTGTCAGTTTTGATATTTTCTTTGTGTCTCTTATTTTTTTTTCTCTTCTCTCAGTTCATTCCGAGGCTTTAGAGGGTCTCCTCGGCACGGTTTTGTCTCTGGAGTGTAATTTGTACCCCTCTCATTTTGTCAAAACATCTCCTCAGAGCAGTCTTTTTGTCCTCTCCTCCATCTCGCTCGCCTCCAATGGGTCAGCGTCTCCCTTGCGACATCTGTACTCTGTTCAAATCCCCTCCCGAGTACCTTTGTGCCCTCGAGCCCCCTTCTATCTCTCCGGCCACCTCAGCACCCTCTATTTCTGTCACGATGCTTCCTGCGAGCGTCCTTGTGTTCCGTGGCCATCCTTGAGTTCTGCAGCAGCATTTGTATCTTCCTTATTCAGAGACAACTTTTCCTCAGGATTTCATTTTGCCTGAGAGCACTCTTACCTTCCCTCCGCCACGTCGGATGCCTCTGTTCGGTCCTTGGCCTCCTGAGGACATCTGTACTCTGTTCAGATCCCCTCCAGACTTCCTCCTTGTGTCCCTGGGCCTTCTTTGGTCTCTCTGGCCCATTCAGGAGCCCTCTAATGGTGTCACGATGCCTATCGATGCCTTTGACGTTGCCCTTAGCACGCTTTTAGCTTTGTAGGAGACCTCGCACCCCTCTCATTCCCTCAGAAGACTTCTTGAGTCCATATCCGTGAGCCAGCCCAGTTATTTGGTCCTCTCTTCCCTCTAGCCGTGCCTCTAGTCGTTCCCTGGCCTTCTGATGACATGTTTTCTCGGTTCACGTCCCCTCTGGATTTCATCATGTCCCCAGTCCTTTTTGGGTCTCTCTGGCTCCCTCGGGACATTTTTTTCTCCTAGTCACGATGCCTCCCGAGACCCTCCTCATTCTCCACAGCACCTTGTAGCTCTTCATCTCCCTTTCCATCTCTCTTGTTCCATCAGGGCTTGCCATCTTTCTTTGGTACGTAGCGCTCATTTATCTTTCTCTCTGTCATCGAGGGTGTCTCTGTTTGGTTCCTCAGTCGGTCATCTGTAGTTTGCCTAGATGCCCCCCCGAGACTCCAAGGCCCTCGCTGTATCTCCAAGCCTTCTTTTCTTACCCTGACCCCCCCGATTCCTCTGCTCTCTATAACAACGTCATCTGAGTCCTTTCTTATACTCCACAGCACTCTTGTAGGTCCCTTTAGACTTTTTTTGTGTGTGCTTCAGAGCACTGTCTTACTCTTTGCCATTTAGGATGCCTTCGTTCACCCCCCAGCCCCGTGACGACATCTGTACTTTGTTGAAATCCCTGCAGAGTTCCTCACTGTTACCTGTGAGGCTTCTTTGGTCTCTCAGGCCCCCTCAGGACTTCTCCGCTCCCTGTTGCCGAGCTCTCGTGAGACATCCCCTACGCCCCAGAGACCCGCTCTAGCTCGGGAGGGCACTTTGCACCCCTCTTTTCCCCTCAGACCCCTTCCTGAGTCCGCATCTGTTACCCCGGTCGGTCTGTCTGTTCTCTCACCCGTTTGGTGCACCTCTGTTCGGTCCCCTGAGGACATCTGTGCTTTCTTCTATTCCCTTTTGAGCTCATTGCATCCCCGAGACTTCTTTAGTCTCTCCGCCCCCTTCGGGACCTCTCTAATCCCTGTGACGATGCCTCTTGTTCTGTCACATCCTTTTCCGAACCCACCTTGGTGCTCCGCAGCAGTCTGTTTTCTGTCTTATAGTCTGTTTCTGTTTGGTATCTGGTACCCAGAGATGTCTATTGTCGGCTCGGATGGTCTCTTGAGTTTTTCAGCAGAGGCGATAGCCTCCATCTCTTCTTCTCAACGCAGCTCCTGGGGTGGTTTTTTGTTGCGTTTTGCAATTCACTTTTGTTCTAGCTACTTAGGTGTTAATTATGCTGCTTCATACAGCTTCTGATACACTTCTTGTATTTCCATGGGCTTTTTGTGT